>NC_136126.1:1674199-1734484 GCF_965212315.1 Lampetra planeri | reverse complement strand
CGCGTCGCTCTGACGAATTTCTCCTCTTGTTTGAATCTGCAGCTCGGCCTGCTGGGCAGGAAGCCGAGTGGGTAGGGATTTGCGATCGACCGACCGTCGTGTAAAAACCCCAATTAACACGCGTGGTACCACATGGTGCGCGTGCGCGGTGGATGTCGCGGGGGAGCGGTGGCGTAGTGGTTAGCGCACGGCGCTAAGAACACGGCGACCCCAATTCGATTCTCGATCACGACGGCCAATTACACTGGCGAATCTCTGAACCGGTCCTGGGTCTCCCCTAGGTCGACTCGGCCTCAAATGAGTACCTGGTGCGGCGTGTAAAACATTAGCACGAAGTAAGTTGGCCAGTCATAGTTGCTGGCCAGCCAGCTCCCCCTCGTGTACCCTGCCGGCCTTGACGGGGTGAAGGTTTAAATCCCATCCAGTCGCGTATTTTGACAAAGGGGGTCTACATACAAATGATTGCTATGACACCTTGGGAAGACCCAACCCAGGTGCATATACAACTGATGTTATTCGTAGCTCGGAGTCGAACTCAGGTTACCAGGTTCGGAGCGCAAGTTCGTGAACCACATAGCACCACACTCACAGCACGTGTACACACCTCCTCCTCCCACAGACAAATACGAAGATAGAGGCAAAGCACCCCGTGTAGCCTGCATGTGCTGTTGGGCCAAGTGCCGCCCACATGCACACACATACAATGCAACCGGTATTGGCCAAATATCCCAAAGCTGAACTATGCACCTGCAGATTACTCATTTGGGATTGCGAATAGATAACAACGTCGCCCCTCGACGGCGAAGAGGTGGCAAGGACCCTTGTGAAACAGAGTCCTGAGACTCAGTTGACCTCTGCCTGGGTAACCAAACGTACCCAATGATACTACTACACACATTCTGCAATGTGTTCACAGGCTTCTTCACCAGTCTACTCGGGTGGCGTTTGTTTTATTTTCAAATGCAAACAGCAGGGGGGAGGCATTCGCCTAGCTGGCAGGTTGTGCATTGCACAATTATATCAACGATGAGCGATCAGTTGCGCAACGCGGTTGCATGCAACGCAGTCGCTTGCCCTGTATGTGCAGGTCTCCTGCAACGACTTGCCAAGCAATCGCGCAAACCGATTGCTTGCTGCCACAAGTTATAATTTAGCACTCGCTATAAGCATCTTTGACACGCGTATCGGGTAGTAATAACAACAAACATAACTCTGATAATGTATGCACTGTCCTTGAAGTTGTTTGGTCCACACCCGAGACAGCTTTTCTTAGAGCCTTAGAGCCTAGTATCACATGGTGTTGGACCAGATGACGTCAGAGTTATGTTTTTTGTTTGCATTATGACTGCAAGTATTGTGGTCTGTGGAAACATGGCTCCTTGTATAAAGGTGTCAGTTTTGTTTCTAGATAAAAGGGTAAAAAACCAATTATAATATTTTTTCTTCTGGCAAATGAGGTTCCAATGGTGAATGCTAATAGCAGTCAGCGGCCGTCTGTAACTCGAGGCCTGCACTGTGGGGAGTGCTATTGTAGTGATTCGCGCCGGCGATCCGAGTTCAATTCCCACCCACGGCCAACACTCGTAATGGTTACCTGAACCGGTGCCGGGCATCCCCTAGGTCGACTCGGCCTCAGCTGACTACTGTACCTGGTGCGGTGCATAAACATCAGCACTGGGGAGACAAAGGCGGCCGGGCGTGATGCTGGCCACGCACCCCCTCGTGTGACGTGCCGGCCTTCGTAGGTGCTACTCGCTAGCAGGACTTGCCCCAGCAGTCTTTGAAGGCTACACGGGGGATCTTTGCAGCTATCTACGTTGGCACTTCAAGGATCGGTCTTCGTCTAGGTGGACTGAGCCCTAAATGAGTGCAGAAAATATTCCGCCTGGGAGCAAACGCGCACGAGGCCACTGCTGTTTCCGCTGTCCTTGGCCTTCTCTTCCAATGCCGCCCGATCCTGGTTGGGTGGGGGGAGGCGGTTGACTCAGCCCATCGTCCTTTATGGGGGGGGGGCGATAAAATCCGTACCACTCTGTGGGGAAGTCAACAGGGGCTGTGCTCATGGATGGATGTGGCTCTGCAATTGGAACATGAAATTCCGCCCACTGGCAGGCGCGGGACGACAGTCACGTTCATACCCGCCCCGACTGGACTTCTGTGAATTAAAAAGAGATGTATAGCCCATCGGATCCCTCCTCCAGTACAAATATTCGTCTTCTTCTCCAGTGTGATAAACGTGCTTCTGTGAGCGCCGCCTCAACACTGAACCAGGTCGGCGTTTTGCGACGAGAGCAAAAGTTGGGGGAAGCCACGCACGTACACACGCACGCACACACACAGACACACTTACACACGCACACGCACTCACATACATGCGCACACGCACACACACAGACATACGTACACACAACAACAACCGCCATTCGCCACTAAGAGGCGGTGACGTCACCACGACGCTTGTGCCAGGCCAAGTGCACCTTGAGGCCACGTGAAGTGTCGAACGCCCGCTGGCAGGAGGTCACGGGGCAGACCCAGCAGGTGCCACGGGTCGACTGACTGAGATGACCGAGATGACTGGCTGATGCACTACCTGTGCCCCCTACTGTGCCAACTTGCTGTGCTTTAGCCACCCGGCGCTCCGCTCGTTGTTGTGAGCGTCGCTCCTCCGCCCTCCGTTGTTGCTGGAGGGCGACTGCCTCCAACTGCCCAGTAGCGTCCTTCACGAGCCTCCTCCACAGAGGCCGATCTTGACACCGCTGGTACCAGTCATCGGCAAGTCCACTCAGCTCCACGTCCTCCTGTACCACATCACTCCATCTCTTCTCTAGCCCGTGCCGCGCACGTTTAGCCCCCTCGATCCGGCCGAACAAAAGCTGTTTCGGCATGCGGTGGCTGGGCATGCGGGCTACATGACCCAGCCAACGCAGCCTTGCCTGCCGGAGGAACTCACCGATGGGACTTTGTCCAAATCTTTCAAGGATTGTGCGCTCCTCACACAATCCAGCCTGGTTAAACCCAGGATGGATCGTAGGCAGGCCAGCCGAAATGTTTCCAACCGGCGAAGATGGAAACATTTAGACTGGCCTGCCTACGATGCCACACACGCACACACACACACACGCGTCCGCTGTTGCGCGACTCTAGGGAACTGACCTCATGCAAAGTGCAATACCTCAGAGCCATGGCCGCGTCATCGGTCAGAATGGGCAGTTCAGGATTCGGCTTTTTGTCCCCCTCCCCTGAGATTCTCTGCGATTCGTGGGGGTGGGGGCAGTGGGGGTGTCTTGGCTGTGAGGGGGGGGGGGGGGTTGGGAGGGGGTGGGGGCAGTGGGGGTGTCATGGCTGTGAGGGGGGGGGGGGTTGGGAGGGGGGGGGGGCAGTGGGGATGTCTTGGCTGTGAGGGGGGGGGGGGGTGGGAGGGGGGGGGCAGTGGGAGTGTCTTGGCTGTGAAGGGGGGGGTGAGCGAGGGGTTATAGGTCAATCAGCAAAGTTGGTCTTGCCAGAGGTTTACGATATCATTGTAAATGGTCACGGAATGTTCAAACGAAAAATGATACGGAATCGAGTATATAAATATGAATGCAATTTCATCGTGGGTGGTAATAAAATAGATTTCGAAAATGCTGAAGATGTGTGTTTTCGTGAAGCAGATAATGGATTACAACTCACTCTGACATTTCTCTCTGCGAGATTATTGACGATGCAAGCGTGGACTTTTTTTCCCAGTGACCGCTACGATATTTCACGCCGCTCATGCCCCATCACACTTTGATCTGCAAATTGTAATCTTTAAAGGGCACTAACGTCCTTCTAACACGAGCAGCACACAGAGATTAACGATTAACGCCTGCAAGTTGTTAATTATCAGTGCTGTAATTATCAGTCTAAATTAGTCACACTCATCTCCTAAGCCTGCTGAGTCTCACCTGTGTATCGCACATTAAAATGACTATAACCTTTAAATGAAACTAAACTTCCGAAACTTCCAGAGCTGCGTGAAATGTAACAACTTGTAGCAGAGCTTCACGCTTTGAGCCCAGGTGCCGCCCTGGTTAATCCTGATCTCTCTTGGGTTCTCACCTGGTTAGGCAAAATAAACTTGAATACTGCGAGTGGATGTAACTTTCAGTCATCATCAATAAATTGAGCAGATGTGGTAAGCCAACGTGCAGCGGTGAGACAAAGAGACCGCTGTAGACTGCCTTCATACTGCTTAGGACTCATCAGTTCGGCACAGTCACCAATTCTCACTGCTGCCACGTCTGCCTGCGGAGCAGTGCGATGCGAAGGAGCAGAGCTGGTAGTGTTACGACCTGCAGTGTGGTGAGTGCGAGTGCGGCTGGCTGAGTGAGTGTACGAGTGAGTGATTGGGTGACTAAGCGAGTGGGTGAGTGGGTGGATGAGTGAGTGTGTGAGTGGGTGAGTGTGTGCGACCTGAAGCTTGGTGAGTGAATGAGTCAGTATTTGAATGAATGGGTGAGTGGGGTCTGAGTGGGGTGTGAGCGGGTAAGCCTGCCTTCGATCCATCCCGGATTTAACAAGACTGGATTGTGTGAGGAACTCACAGATGCGTGAAAGATCCGGACACAGTCCGATCAGTGAGCTCCTCCGTTAAGCGAGGCTGCGTTGGCTGGGTCACGTAGCCTGCGTGCCCAACCACCACATGACAAAGCAGCTTCTGTTTGGCTGGATAATCGGACGTGGTACGGGCCAGACAAGACATGGGCTGATGCAGTTCAGCTCAGCGGTACCAGCGGTGTCAAGATCGGCCTCTGTGGAAGAGGTTCGTGAGGGACTCTGCTGGTCAGTTGGGAGGCAGTCGCCCTCCAGCAACAACGGAGGCTCAGAGGAGCGACGCTCACAATGAGGAGCACAGTTGGTGCACGTGCCAGTCATCTCAATCAAGTCAACCCATGGCACCTGGGTCTATTTCGTGACCTCCTGCCACCAGGCCTAGCGTGGCACAAGCGTCGTGGTGACGTTACCGCTTCTGAGTGGTGAAAGGCGGTTGTTGTTGTTGTTGAGTGGGTGTGGGAGTGTGACCTGCAATTGGGGTGGTTGAACGCAATGTGGATGAGATGTCAAACACGGTCCTCAACATGGGTGGCGGGAGAGTCAATGAAGTTCACGGGAAATGTACAAAGTTAAGGGAAACGGATATCGCGATGATCGTCATATCGTGGAAATTTAATATCGTGTCGCGGAAGATATTTTGGAAACGTGTTCCACGGTTTTATTTCGATGAACACACATATACCGCACCTACTGGATTATAAGACGCTCCGAAAGACCCATCCCAAACTTGTGCCCGGTGTGAATAAAGTTACACAAATATGGTCACATGCACGAATCTCCCGGATTATAAGACGCGCCCTAGAACGTAATACAATCGGGTGGCGCAAACACACCTACCGGATAAAAAGACACCCCCCCCCTAACTTTCGGTTTTAGAATACAGGAGAAAAGGTGCGTCTTATACTCTGGTGAATTCATCAGACGCAGACCCATCCGGCCAGGTGGCTGATCCAGTGGCAGAGCGAGCGGCTCGCAATGAGAAGGTCACGAGTTTAAATCCATTTAAGGGGTGATAAAATAAGTACCAGGTTGTGGGCAAGTCAACAGCGGCTGTCCGATGGATGGACTCGCCCCTGCCACAAGAATGTGGAATTTCCACCACTGGCTCATTATTTCTTTCCACTGCTGGCTGTAAACGAGGAATGAGCATCCACCTCATTGCTCAGCCGAGGGAGACGCGACTTCGCAAGACGCGTGCCCATCTCCACCCTGGCCTACTTGATCTTCCCGTTGAGACGATCTTCAGAGCTCGCTTCTGACCCCTGCTCGGGCAAAATGAGGCGCAGCTTCTTGCCGCTGCTGCTGCCACCGCCGCCGCCCCCGGGACCCGGAGATTCGCCATTCTCCGATTCCCGCAACGCTCCCGCTTCGCCCGTGCGCGCCGCCAGTCCCGGCATCGTCCCCACGTTGTCAGCGGCCGCTGCCTTTGCCCGTGGAGCGCTGCCTCCATCGAATGTCGTCGTCAGACCTGGGTGGGACTCGGACCCCACCGTTCCAACAACAACAACGGGCTGCCGTGCGCCCGAGAGCTGGTGTCTAACTCCATCCGGGCCTCCTTGGTGGCCTGTTCCTCCTCCTCCTGCTGCTGCTGATGTGGTGCTGTCCGGCGCGAACGTAATGACTTCTATGGAGCGCGGGCGATGGTGCGGGTGAGGTCCCGCGTGCTTCTGCTCCGTGACCTGCGGCTCCTCCTCCGGGCCGCTGGCGAAGCAGGAGGATGGGCCCTCTGCCGCCATGGAGTACTTCCCCGTGCACTCGTCGCAGCTCGGTCGAGATGGCACCACGGGCGCCGACTCCGCCGAGCCGCCGCTCGCCTCGCCTCCGCGGGCGTCGTCGCAATTGACCCCGACGTCCGTGGCGGACCAGGGCACGACGGGAGCCTCGCCCTCTGTAGGCGGCGAGCCCTGCGAACGCCTCGCTCCCCGAGTGACCGTCCCGCCGAACTCGGCAACCGCTCCACCCGGTGGAGCCGCCTCGCCACCGCCGCAGCACTGCGCCTCATCTCGCCGCGCTGCTGACGGTTCGCCCACCTCGTCGCTCGTTCTCGAGCGGTTGCCCCCCTCCGTCTTGGGGTCCCCGGGTAGAGGTCGCACGTGGGGTCTGGCCGGCGTCTCGCCGCCTTGCACCGGCCGCGCGATGAACCTCACGACGTTCCCCGTCGCGGCGGCGGCGCCGCAGGCCGCCTTGCCGCCCACGCCGCCCTTCCTCGACCCCGCGTCTTGACCCCCGTCCCCGAGCCCCCCGCGAGCCCTCGAGGGCCTGAATGGCGACTGGGCGGGTTGCCGGCCGTTGAGGGGCGGCCCGGTTGGGCTGGATGAGCCAGTCAGCTGGTTCGCGTCGGGCACGAGGAAGGTGATGTGCCGGCTGATGTGGGTGTGGCACAAAAATCCGTCGGTGCGCACGACGGTGGAGCGGTCATCGCGGGACGTGGCGCCGTTCCCCTCGAGCTTCACGGCGTTGAGCACGGAGGAGGAGGAGCAGGGGGGGGACTGGGAGGAGGAGGCGGACGGTCCCAGCCCGCCCAGGCCCCTCCGCGGCCTCTCCCACGGCAGCGGCGGCGGCAGCAGCAGCGCGCCCCTGGCCACGATTTCGATCTTGTCCGCCGAGAAGGACTCGTCGATCCGTCGGCCACCCCTGGGGCTCAGCTGGGCTGAGAACATGTCCCTGGGGTGGTGTCGAGCCGGGAGGTTTCCGCTCTCGGGAGACACCCGGTTGGTGCGGCCACCGCTCCTCACCGCCGACGAGGGGTAGGAGCCGTGTCCAGCGGAGGTTGGCGAATCTCGCCGATCGGCGTCCCCGGACAGATTCGCGGGACCCATGCCCAGAGCTGCCGCGAAGAGGTTGCTGTTGGGAGCTCGGTAATCGCCCATGCTGAAGTTCGCCTGGGCTGCAAACGGTGAACGAACGTTCGATTAAATACGAAGGTGAAGCGCCAAGCGACAATGTGAACGTGCATCGGCGATGTGGGTCCGCGGCTGTCCGTCGCACATCTGAAAATGAGCCGTCAATGTTGTCGTTATCGCCAAGGGCGTCGTTATAGGGGCTGCGGTGACATTGCTGCTCACGTAGCGTGCTAAAGTCCTTGATACAGGTTTTTTGGGATCTAACCCCCCCAAAAAAACTGTGTTATGGATGATATTGGTCGCGAAAGCCTACGTGTTAAAAGTGCCAAAGTCGTTCTGCATACATACATACATACGAGCCCGAGGGTTTATCGGTGGGGAAGTAACCTCGATGGTCGGGTCAAATGCGTCATCGCGACACTCTAGTGATGTCACTCCCTGAGAGGTTAACGCAATGTCAGTGCGGATAAAGAATCCTTGCAGAGTTGGAAAGAATAACGGTCAGCAGAAGGAGATATCGCAGAACTGCTTCTGAGGTTTTCTTCGACTGCCCCTTGTCCACACTTGGGAGTGCTGTTGCACTTTGCCATGTGCCCCGCGTTCTAAATATTCACTCCATTTCTCTAAATTAAGAGAAACCGAATTAAGTGGGATGGTTAATCGGTGACTGGAGTGAGACTCTGAATTCACTCTGCTTCGTGAGAACCCTCTTTACTCACGGGCGGACCAAACCCGGATTCGAACCAAGGTCCCCAGAGGTCAGTGGCCTGACACCTCAATTCATGTATGTATGTATTTATGTTTAATCCTTTTTGTTGCATAAGTCAAGGCATGATTTATGTAGGGGCTTGAACATTTAAAACCGTTAATCGTTGTCTGTGTGCACACGTATTAATATTTTGCACGGATTAGAGTGTTTTACGTAAATTAGGTTTTAATTAGATTTTTTATTTGACTGTATATTTAGCATCTAATTTTTCGCCGAAAGATCAACAAACACATTTTAATGTAATGTGAATTTTGTTACGTCGGAGGATTTATAGTTTTTTTGTGTGCTTTAGTGCCGCGTCTCTCACTGTTAAGATGTTTGTGCAGATGCAGCTGCCCGCGACCGCTGTTATTTGTGACTTAGCGCTCCCTCGCAATGCGTCCGCACGATAGTTCGGTGTTCTCACGACAGTAGCAAAATGTTAACTCCCTCGCCTGGTAGACAGCTGTATATTTGGAGTTTGCATGTTCTGCCTGTGGTCGCGTGGATTTTTCTCCGAGTCCTCCAGTTTTTTCCCTCCACATTTTAAAGCATGAATATAATTCATTATAATTTGTGGGCAGGTCGATTCTGAAATAGTTTAAATAGAAAATATTTGTGGTGGAGCTATGGCCTTGCCCTAACCTGACTTAGACTGGCTCAAGCACTCAACAAAAGAAACGAGTGAGCAGAGTTATTTCCTCAAATCCACGCGTGACCACGTAGATTTTTCTCCGGGTCCCCTGGTTTTTTTCCCTCCAGATTCATAATCAGAATGCGTTTGGAGTATTTGGCTGCTATGAATTCCCGCGTGATGATAAGTCACTTCGTTGGGCTATTGTTTGTGACCAAGTCGCTTGTGAAACAGAGCTATATAGCTCAGTGGGCCTGACCTAGTAAATTAAAATTAAAATAGTTTAGTTTAAGGGCCTGATAACGCACAAAGTGAACGCGTCTCCTCTGCTCTAATCAGCGTGGCACACCGCTTGGTTGTCCGTTGGTGGCCCCCTAAATTGGCTGTGAAAATTCCAAATTGCTACATATGGTGGCGTGACTACTTCCGTAGAACAAATACTATCCTCAAGAGGAGCGAAGGCGGCCCTCGGTACAATTGGGCTCTTGCAATTGAGACGCTGGCAAACTGACGCCAGCGTGAACAACGGCTGAACGTCATGCGAGACTTGAACGACTTGGGTTCCTCTAAACGAAGGTGCGGTCTTGCTGAATTGACCCGTCGCTGGCACGATCGTATTACCCCGTTGTTCACTCTCCACCCACCACTCACTGTCGCTTCTCTCTCATCTCTCGCTGTCATCTGCGTCTCTTTCAATGCCTTAGATCAAAACCGGCTTCCGCTGGAGCAGGCACTACCTTGTGATGTCATGTATGTACGCATTCACACGCATTGCCGCTCTAGAAATATTGAGATTTGTACCGAATTCGAACAAAAAAAACCTGGATTGTTATTCTAGTTGCCGATCCTATTGCTCTCGAGATATCCATTCGTCTCAACATTTGTTGAAAGCACAAATCGAAAGCGATACAATGGAAGTGTCCGGACGGGTTTAGGAGGAGGGGAGGGCTGCTTTCTACCTTTAGACGAGGCCACTCCCATGCTGTGGCCGTCACGCCAGCGTCCGTTCGCCACTGGGGGCCCGCTCGCGTGGGGCGCCGCTCCTCCCCGCGGCCCGGACGCGGCTCCCTCGGGCCTGCTCGCCGTCGAGCCCAGGCTCGCGCAATCGCTCACGTGGATGTCCTCCTCCTCCTGCCGCTGCTCCTTCTCCCCTTTGGACGTCCTGGCGGGCGCACCTCGGTGTTGAGAGGTGGCTGCCACCGGCGGCTTCGCCTGCGGCTGCTGTTGAGGCCACGCCAGGGGGTGCAGCTTGTGGTGGCAGATGGTGGCGACGATGATGACGACGGCGAAGAGGGCTTCTCGACGGATCGAAGGGTACGGAAGAGAACAAACACGGGAGAACGCGCGGACGTTTCACGCTCATGTGCCGCTGGGATTTGTGCGGCTGACGTCTGCTCATTTATTCAAGAACTGCGTTTGTGCGTCTAGTTTGCTGCCCTTCCCCCGCACCTCCGATTAGCACGATTGACTACGTACGGTGCGATAGAAGTTCAACATACATACATACATACACAAGTGTGTCACCTATATTTGAAAAAAATAATCTTATAAAATGATTACCAAAGCCAAACTCCAAACATTAAACGAATGGGAAGAGATATTATTCTGAAACGCCTTAAGATTATGGTGGTGATTTTTTCGCCAGATCTTTTTTGCGTATGTCAAAGGTCATAATTGTATCGTCAAGATGATATGTACCTGCTTTCTTCCCGTCAGAATGAACACAACGATGAGTGAAATTACAATTCCACAATAAGTACTGCGACGGACTCGCACATACACACGCGCATTCCCTTGTAATGTAGCTCAAGATCCAGATGTCATCTCATCGTGACCCAAGCCATTGAAGCGTTTTGAAAGTCGAAGAGACTTCGCATCTCGTTGAAACTGACAAGCGTCAGATCATTTAGCACGGTCAGCCTATGCGACGCACTCTCCTCGTTTGCAATAATTTTTGACAACAACAAAACTCATCCCCAAACGTACCTGAAACCGCCCCTCCCCCCTCCAAGGCATATTTCCACACATCACCCATGTGTGTGTGTGTGCGTGTGTGCGCGCGAGGCCGGGCTTCCATCCTCACCCAGAATGCACAGCAGGACGATCAGGAACACGTACTCGCCGCAGAGAGCCATCAACTTGACGGGCGAGCTCGGCCCCAGCGCGTCCTCGGTGTCGCAGTTAGCGGCGGTCACGTTCAGGATCGTCCACGACGTCCTGGACTTGGGTCCGGCGCACCGCAGGCCGCTCGCCTCGCCCGCCACCGTCCCGTTCGGCGGCCACAGAAACGCGCGCAGGAACGCCGACAGCTGCAGCAGGCCGCAGTCGTCGCAGTCCCACGGATTCCTGCCAAGGCGGACGCTCCTGAGCTCGGGAGAGAACGCGAACGCGTTGGGCATGGCGCTGAGGCTGTTCCCGTCGAGGTCCACCCACCGCAGCCTCGCCAAGCCCCGGAACGCGTTGCGGTCCACGTGCGCCAGGAGATTGCCCGTGAGGTTGAGGCCCGTCAGGTTGGAGAGCACCGACGGCCAGAAGGCGTCGCTCGCGACGGACGCGATGACGTTGCCGCCCAGGTGGAGATAGTCGAGGGCTGCGAGGTCGCCGAACCACTCGGCGCGCACGGCGCTCAGCGCGTTGCCGTCGAGGCGAAGGTCGCGCAACGAGCGGAGGCCCTCGAAGGTCCGCGCCGTGATGGAGGAGACCGAGAGGGAGTTGCCGTCCAGCAGAAGGCTCCGGAGGTCCGACAGGTTCCGAAAGGCGCCGTCGTCGATGCGCGCTACGGCGTTGCGACTGAAGGCAGCGAGGGTCAGGGAGCTCAGCTCGGAGAAGTCGGAGATGCGCAGCTCGCTGATTGCGCCATCGGTCAGCAGCAGCGTCTTTGTGCCGTGGTTCACAGCTGTGCTCGAGGTTCACGCGTGAAAAAAAGTAAAAGAAAATGTTGCGTCGATTTTTGTTTAAATTTCTCTTCTACGTGACCGCTGTTGATGCGGTGGATTAACAGGAGATGTCCAACGCGTTTTTAAAATAATTTTGGGCCATTTGGCATGATGTCAGACGTTTCGCTACACATTCTGCGAGCTTCATCAGGAACTCTTCCCGCACTTTGCTGAAGAAGCTGGCAGCATGTGGAATGGAACATCGGAGGAGAGGCTGTGCAGCACAGCTGCGAAAAAACAACACCGTCGAGGAAAAGTGCAGAGTGAACCCCCCCCCTCCACCCCCGCGTGTATTCAGTAGAAGATGTAAATTCCTCTGCTTGAATATCCGAAAAGCATCGTCTGGAATGCCCTGGGCCTGGGATCAGAATTGAAACAGCCGTGCGCATTCCAGTCACCTCCTCGACTCGCCTCCTCCCCAAGAAGGGTGCTACGCCTCCTGAAGCCGCAGTGGCGAGATGTTAACTACCTCGCCTGGTATACAGGAGGAGGTCGTGGGCTCGATCGTGACCCCGAAGCCTGTAAATTCTGAGTTTGGGTGTTCTCGTGTACGCGTGGATTTTTCTCCGGTTTTCCCTTCACATTTATATCATTTTTTTTCTAGTATTTGGCTGATATAATTTGCCACACGATGAGCCACTTCATTGAGCTATCATTTTTGGCCAGGTCGATTCTGAAAAAGATCTACATAGGTCAGCGAGCCTTACCTGGTAAAAATAATACTAGTTTAGCTTTAGTTTATTTTCTGCACGCAGGGCCTGTTAACTCACACAGTCAACGCGTATCCTCTGCTCCAATCAGCGTGGCGCACCGCTTGGTTTTCCATTGGTGGGCCCCCTAAATTGGCTGTGAAGATTCCACATTGCTACATATGGTGACGCGACTACTTCCGTACGACTCCTGTAGAACAAACAATATGCTCAAGAGGAGTGAACGCGGCCCTCGGTACAATTGGGCTCTTACAAGTGCGACGCTGGAAAACTCACTCCAGCCTGACGCGTGGGGAAAGACATTTCATGCGACGGCTGTCACCGCCAAGATTATGATTAATCAATTATTATATTGTTGGGTTAGATCATCACGTTGGTGTAATGCCAATGTTTAACTGCCTACCTCCACCAGCCGACAGAGCCAACCAACTCAAGTGGTGAAGTCATGGGCAAATATGCAAATTAATTTTTGGTTTATCGGGAAAACCGGAGCAGGGGATGATGTTGAAAAGGCGAAGCGAAGCGATACATTATTATTAAGTGCTAACCTCCGATTAGCACGGTTGGTTCTGTACGGTGCGAAAGACGTCCAAACATACATACATACACACTCGCGAACAGCACTTGCCCCAACACTCTCTTAAAGCTATACGGGGGTGAGGGATCTTTGTGTGTGGGTGGGGAGGGGGGCTGCACCTATGACCCGGCTGAGTCCGTGGCACACGGTGACGTCCGGGAGGCAGATGGAGCACTGGGGCGAGCAGGTCTGCGCTCCAACGCCGCCGTGCACGACCAGAGCCACGAGGGAGAGCAGGGGGGTGAGGAACCCCGCCGTCGACGCTGGTAGTGACAGCAGGCCCAGAGGAGCCACCCACAGAGACAAACCACGATCATCATCGTCGTCCTCGTCGTCAGAGTTGTTCGACGCGTAGCGGTAGACATCGATCATTGGTTTGGGACTCGCTGTGGTGGTCTACCCGGCTCATCCACCACTGGCTGGGTGGGATTGCTGCGTTCACAACGGCCACCTCGTGGCACGCGCGCGCCGTGCGATTCCTTTCCATGCCACTGCGCCACAGGGCCGGGCCCAGGGGGGGAGGGGGGGCTGCTGCAAGCTGCAACATCGTCCGTGGCGTTTTGGTTTTTTGGTTGTTTGCACTGAAGGTGCGCGGTAACCTTTTCGCCGAGTTGGACAAAACACGGAACGATCGGGTTGTGTGCCGTGCCCGTTAATAATGAAGAGAGCGGCCGGTGAATTAATGATGATCTTGAGAGCCACTGTGTCCTCCCGGTTACGCGCGCCGTGAGTTGGGCCCACGTTGTTTTGGGCAATCCCCTCTGCAAGATTCTCCGGTGAGGTGACGTCGTCCCAAATATACAGGGTGCTTCAAAACAATGTTAACACGTCTGAGAATTTGCAACAATGCTGCAAGAAATGCGTCTCCGGGTTCTGGAGACCACTTGGAGAAGATTCTAGGCACGCGTTGACAACGATGGCGAACAAGTGAAGACTCTGACTTTTTGAAGCTATTAACTGACATTTGTTATGATGTTATAGTGTATTATCCGTTTTTCTTTTAAACGATAGTCCCATGTAAGTGTTAATTTTTTGAAGCACCTTGTATTTCCCGTGCTGTGTCTACACGGTGGCCCAAAAGTGAGAACACATCGGGCTATTATATTTATTTAACGCATCACGTAGGGTTATTTCATGCATGTTCTGACTACCATTAACGTTAATGCATGCATGCATTAATTGTCTTTTGAAATTAATTGAATAAACTGTTTTGTTAAAATTACAACTACCTTCTTTAGCAATCGTAAAACAAAAACAACGAATTGGATCTCATTCGTCTTGTGTAAAATGTCTTAACATTTTTAAATGTCATCTGAAAAGGAAATGATGTAGATCGTACATGTGCAAGTGCTTAACTACACAGTTAACTGTTATTATAATTAAAGTTTGTTCTCTCCTGAGTGACCCATAAAATATGTCACATCGACTGATAGTATTATTTTGACTACAATTTTTATTTTACCAAGTAAGGCGCACTGAGCTACGTAGCTTATTTTCAGAAGCGACCTGGCCACAAATGATAGCCCAACGAAGTGGTTCATCACGTGGCAATTTATAGCAGCCAAAGAATCTAAACGCAAGTTTCTAAATGTGGAGGGAAAACCCGGAGAAACCGTAGAAAAATCCACGCGACCACGGGGAGAGAGGCACGCAAACTCCACATACACAGCTGGCGTCAGTGTCGGGATCGAGCCCACGACCTCCTGCACACCGGGCGAGGTAGTTAACATCTCGCCACCTCTGGCTATGTCTGCGGCTAAGTGTCATGTGCCTACTTGCTCCGCTATACCAGCGACCCGGAACATATTCGGTGCAAATATGTAAAAAACATGTGTGCCAAATTTCAGCTCATAAGTACATCTAGAACATAATCATAGCTTCCATCATCGTCACCAATCACCACAATGCTTTTTAAAATAGATACACGTACAATGTTTGAAGTGAGTCTTTAACAGAGCTTACCTGTCATTCTCCTAACGACGTGTTCGTTCGGAAGCAGATACTCCACGTCCCAAATATATTAATATCGCTTAATTTTTCACGCTGGCAACTTACAGAGAAGTTGTAAAAAAAAATAACTGCAGTAATTATTCACACGGCAATTCTATCCAACCTCCACAACGTCTATCCCTTGTCTTTGTTCGACTACGGACATCAGGATTTTCGCCAACGTGTAAACCCGAACTCAAACTTGGACTCCCAACGCGTCCGGGGACTCTGCACTCTTAGCCGGTGCTGTTCGTGGTGTCAGAGTCGGGCAGAGCGAGAAGCAGCCCTCCTTAATTGTCGCGCAAAAAAATATATATTTTTTACAAACAAATGAAACAAATCGAGTGGCGAGCGATGAGTCTCTCGCGGCCGCCGTGTTTGTGTTTGAGCAACGGAGGCGGTGGCTGCTCCCCTTGATGTCCGCGCGGAGCACAGCATGCCCAGCCGTCACGCCACGGCCATCCCCGCACCGTGAGCGCAGGGGATGATGCGGGTGTCACGTTGCCCACTGCCGGGACCCAGCCTCGTGAGTCGAAACGCGAGCTCCCGTGGCGCGCGCGACACCCATCGGGGATGCCCCCCCTCACCCCCCCCCCCACCGCCCCCTCCACCCCGTTCCCACTCGAGGAAAGTTGCGCACCGCGGTCTGTGGCCTCCGTCTGGTGGGGAGCGCTGTGGCCGCATTGAGGTCACTCCACGGCGTGGCCAAGTACCGGTCAAATGACCCCCGAACGACAGACCCCCGGGGGCGCGTGGGGGTTACGAATGAGACGACGTTGCGAGACTCAATTCCCGGTGCGCATCGACGGGGTGTCCATAGCCCCCGGCTCGCCGGCTGAACGCGGCACAGCGAAGTGCGGACCGATATCCGCTGTCCCTGCAGTACGGCATAGAGGGTTGTCCCCTCGCACGCGCGGGTTTGCTCCGGGTGCACCGGTTTCCTCCCGCGTGTATAATGAACGCTCACTGATTGACTGAACACATCTTAATATGTAAAGAACTGCAGAGCAATTATTGGTAGCGTCGGCTCAGCCCTCCAGCCTGTGCCTGTGGTTCCTCCTCAGCGATTCTGAGACGCAAACTGCATGGAATACGCCGATATTTACAAGTAATCGGGGTTTTGTTTTGTTAGATTAGAGGGGAGGGTTTTCATCCAGCGCTGAACTGAAAGAGCCGTTAAAAAATTGCCCATTGCCCGTGACAAATGCGAGGAGTTGGTTTGATTTGTGATTAAGTTCCATCCGTAGGGTGTCATGTGACAAGACAAACGGAACAAAAACTGAAAAAGTTCTCCCTGCATGCTGGGATTACATCGAGATAACTAAGCAGAAACATGCGGGTTGGTGAGCATGCGCTGGCTGAAGACACGAGCCCGCGCCTCCGGTTCGCGCGGTTGCTACGCACGGTGCGAAAGTTGCGGAGAAAATTGAGTGAAGCTTGGGCAGGACGACGACACATCACGGCTCGAGCCTGGAGGGCCGGGAGGGCACGATGGCCGATGGTTACGAATAACGACGGAGCGGCGGACAGGGAAATTATCTCATCCGAGAGCACGTGCCCAGCGGAGATGGAGCGATGAAATCAACTAATTTGCGGATACTTTTATCCAGCAGTGAATTCACCATGGCTGTTGCTGCTCCTGATGATGATGATGATTGGGATGCGGGATGTGAAGTCAGATGTGCCAAAACGTGACTGATTATATTTGTTCATTTGTCAGCCTCGAAACCGCGACGGGGGCTCCGGTGTCTGGCTTGCTCGTCAGCAGGCCCTCTCGGGTTCACAGGTGGCGTGGAGGCGCTGCGATGTCACGCGAGGAGGTGTCTCGAGCCGTCAGTCAGGGCCACGGGCCGCGTTACTGCCCCCTCGTTAGACCGGGGAGTGGGGGCGGGGTTGGAGATCGGGTGACATAACGCGCTCTGTACACAATGGAGCGGGAGGAAGGGTGGGAGGGGGGATTCAAAAGAAACATTGGGCCAAACATCCAAATGCAGGGCCCTCACCTGAGAAGGAGCCTTGGGACTCGGTAAGGCTTTCCTGAACAAGAAATTATCAATATTATTAGTGTTATTTTTAAAAAAAACATCTATGGACATTTGCCGAAATTTGTCTGGGGAAGCATGAACTTTGTTTAATTTCTTTATACATTTAAACATTTAAATAAATGTATTTGACGATGTAAATGCAATTTGAAACAAAATCATCTGAAGAGCGTTGAGAGAAATTACACTGAGACACAAAGAGGAGCACGTGGAGTCGAGAGCACGCGCCGCTGGTGTTTGTGACGTAACGGCACGGGCTGCAAGTGGCGTCACCGCGGGGTCTCTGGGACAGGTAAAGGTGACACGATGGGCCGAGTGTGTCACGAGCGGTGGGACACACGAAAGGGAAGTAACGCAGCCCGCGAGGCCGCGCACTGCGGAGATGGAGCGATGAAATCAACTGGCGTGCGGGAGCTCGAAGGTTCGCGGCGACGGCTCGGTGAAGCAAATGAGTGGAGGCTTGGCGGAGGGAGGTAATTGGGATGATGCGTGTTTGTGTTTTGGCTTTGTGAGGCGTTGCTACACTGCCGCCTGGTGGCTTCGTGCAGAAAGTTGTTCTTCTCGCCAAGTCACAACCGAGGGCCTCTGCGATTTCGCTGCGGCTCGAAAGAGAGGGTGGTGCTCATCTGCCGTTTGCAGGCCTGAGCTCGTTGTGGAATTTCCACATTCGTACGGCAGGGCCGAGGCTTTCCATAAGACAATCACACCGGGATTACACAAAAAGTGTAAGTTATTGTATCGACCCCGGAGGGATGATGGGCTGTGTCAACCCCCAAGCAGGATTTGAACAGGTCCCCTCGGAGTCGTGGTAACGTCGTTCATATTTCGACGGAGTGCTCTAGCCAATAGCGTGTGGCAATCCAACATTTTATTTCACTAAGCTTGGCTCTGCTGATGAGACCCGGAATGTCGAAACCGGTCCAGAGTTTGACTGAGTAAACAAATGCTGCTGGATAACATCGGTCTTGCAGGCCAGAATGCTGATACTGGAATTAAATACGTATTTATTTTTTAAACTATAGCAGGCCGCACATCCGATAGCTGTTGCCGCCCGTCCGTCCTTCCCTCCAGCCGGCCATCCAGCCAGCCAGCAAACCTTTTCCTCATCGAGTACGGTGTAGACGTGGAGACACAGATCTGAATTGTGCTCATATATGCTCCCAATATCTTTATTTTGTTTTGATCCAAAATCACATACAGTATACACTTACAACAGAAAATGCATTTTCTTACGCATTTTTAAATATGTTTCAAATTATTATAATTGTCATCATTATCGTTCTCACAATGAACACACACCGTGTGCATTAATCATCCAAACATCACGTGGGACAGAATGAGGATGGTAGCAAGCTGATGATGAGTTTGCGTGGAATGTTTAGTTTATGTTAATATAAATGCCCCTGTTAGGGTGGAATGTCACACACACATGGAGGGCCCTTTGAGAAAATCACCGTTGACAGTTGGAGGCCAACAACCTCTTCACAACGATATAGAGCCCCCGTATAGCCTTCACCAGACTGTTGGGGCAAGTACTGTTTGCGAGCAAACTATGAAAGTTGGCGCACCGCACACGAACGGAAGGTGCGGCCAACACCCCACGCCCGGTCCTCTTTGTCTCCCCAGTGCTGATGTTTAACGCACATCGCACCACCAGGTGACTCGTTTTTAAGGCTGAGTCGACTTAGGGGTAGGTAGTCCCGAGACCGGTTCAAATATATTCGCAGCCACTGTTGTTGGTCGTGAATGGGAATCAATCGAACTCTGGTGGCCGGGTTCGTAGTGCAGTGTGCTAACACACTGCGCCACCGTTCCCTAAAAATACAAAGATCCCCAATATAGCCTTAACAGACTTTTGGGCCAAGTGCTGTTAGCGAGCACCTATGAAGGCCGATACGGCACAAGAGGGAGTGAGTGACTTGCACAACAACCGGCCGCCTTTGTCTCCCCAGTTCTGATGTTTACGACACATCGCACCAAGTACTCATTGGAGGCTGAGTCGACCTAGCGGAGGCCCAGGACCGATTCAAATATTCATCACCGATGTTGGGCATGAGCGAGAATCGATCATACTCGGGTTTCCGGGGTAGTAGGGCAGTGCGCTAACCACCGCGCCACCGCTCCCCCCATACACACACACATACACACAGACACACGCACAGAGCGCCCTGGAGGCCGGCTCTCAAATCACACCAATTATTGCACGGGGATTCATCTCGCATCCCTGTCTCCGCTCTCGCGCCCTGTTCAAGGGGAGCTAGATTGTGTTTCCCTTTGTCCACACACATGTTGACAAGGTCATGGGTCTCTATTGCTGTCGGTGCTGAAACAAAAACACAAACACAGTTGACCTACATACGATGTCCAATCTAACCCCAGCAACCATCACTATCGTTGTTTCCACCATCGGGGATTGCTACATCGTTGGACCGCGTTAGGCATTAGCGTCGCTACGGGAAGGACTCCATCCAGCAGTGGATAGATCATAGCTGAGGATGATTGCTATTATAGTCTTTTAATAAGGCGCTCAGATTAACAATACAAATGTCAGAGCATTGTTGCTGTGTGCTAGGGTATTATCGGTGTTTAAGGGGGAGCGATGACGCAGTGGTTAGCGCACAGCGCTACGAAACCGGCGACCGGAGTTCAATCTCCGGCCAAGGCGAACATCAGTGGCGAGTTGATATCTGAACTGGGGGCGGTCGGATCCCCACCCCCGCCTCTCCCCCCTGCCTACATCAACCCGCACTGATCAGCATGGTGAGGTGTTGTCAAACATCCCCCATGCCCGATACGGCGTGGAGGGGGTGTTCATCCAGCAGTGGAGTGACTATGCACTGAAAATCACGTTCAACTTCATGAGAATATTTTAATTGTACAAGCAGCCCCCACGTCCTTTGGACGTGACCTTCCATCCCTCCCTCCAGCCAGACAGCCAGCCAGCAAAACTTTTTGTTCCCAACATTGTATGACGTCATATTTTGTTCTTGCAATTATATGTTCATATAGTGTGCTTAATTATATACGTGTAGCTAATAGACTCACTATTAATATGAATCATGAATAATTTGACAGCATCAGTAATTATATTAATCTGCGGAACTGCTAATCACATTCTCATTACAACGGAATTCATCAAACTTCCCAAATGCTGCAGGGAACCCCGTATTTAGACCTTTTCTGGATAAATACATTACCGTATAAGATTAATAACACATCAATAGTAGTAGTAGTAGCAGTAATAAAAACAATAATTTAAAATCAAATGAAATATTTCTCTAATAAGTCAATAACACTGGTCAACACACTTTTTCTGGCATAAGGTATTCAAACGGTTTGAAGGTAATTTTGGGGTGCTGATTCTAAATTTGGCATCAGTTTTTGTCTATCACATCAGGTTTTTGAGATATCAAATATTGCATTTTCATGAAAAACTGCAGAAGAAAAATATTAAATAAATGTGGATATCTACATAAAATTATATTATAAACACACTATCCTAAAAATACAGCACCATATTTTAACACTAAAGCAGTCACTGACTCGCAACAACTTGCAATCATAAGTGACAGAGTTAATTTCTGGTAAAATCAATTAAAATGGGGTATGCCGATAGCATAAAAATGAGATATGATAGGGCAAATCTGAGATCAGATTCGGAATCAGGACCCTGAAATTAGTCTAAAACAGCTGCAAAAGTCCAGGCCAGAAAAAAATGTTTTTTTGTTGTTCACCAGTGTCATCAATTCCTATTTGGTGCCTCTAGACGGCGGCGTCGCTATGGCGGTGCTTCGGCGGTGCAACTGCACCCTGGGGGCACGGCGCTCCGAGGAGGCCAGGCGGGATTAGGCAGAAAGCGGGGAGTGGGGGCAGCTCCACTCGAATTCCTTGCACCTGCACCCGTGCCCGGCGCCCACCACGCTACGCCACCGTCTCTGAGGATGTCATGGATGCAGGGCCGTCCATAGGCGGGTAGGGGGATAGGGGAAGGGGGGAAATGCCACCGTGTGTGGCCCTCCAACGCCTTCAAACTCAACGGGGAGTATCACCTCTCACACCGTGACGTCCAAACGAGGCGCTCCCCATCCCCCCAGCTCCAAAGCGCGGGGCCCCGGTGCGGTTGTTCGCCCCGGGGACCCTCGGCACGGCTCTGCAAGCTGTGGTTGCAGAGTCGTGAATACGCACGGACACATTCACACGTTCACGGTACAGTCAAAGCCGTTGAGCAAATACTCCCCGCGCCAAGAGACGCCCTAGACGCGCTCCGCAGTGCCACCGTCAACCCAGCGTGTCTCGGCTGCACACATCACGCCGCTTGTTTCGGGCCCGGGTGGGTTTTTTGTCCCCCCCCCCCGACACCCAAGTCATAGCAGCCCACCCACACGGTCCGCTTCTCTGCCGCGTTCGTCGGCATACAAACGAAGACGTTACGCGCCGCGTGCGCCTGATGATTGCTAAACGCGTCCCTCGTGCGCATGCACGCACGCGCGCGATAAATCTCGAGTATCAATTGATTATGGCAATTTTTAAACATTTCGATTTAAAGCTTTCGTGACTGCAGGGATTAATCTTCTTGGTTCTTTCGGTAAAGTCACGTAGAAGGGAAATAATAAAATAATAAAAATACAATTAAATATAAAAAAATAAAAAATAAACGTAATTAAACAATTCTTATGTTTTATTTTTATTATTTCCCTTCTACGTGACTTTACTGAAAGAACCAAGAAGATTAATTTAAAACATGGTCATCAGAGAATATATCTTAAAATATCATTCTTATCAGCCCCCCATGGTGTAGATAAGTGCAGTATATCGCGATTATTATCCACTCGTCTCTTTGGGCCTCTCTTTGGGCTTTTCCCGAAACGTCGCTTTTGTCATTTTTTTATTTTAAGGCCACAGTGTTATTGACGATTGTGTTCAGTTTGTTCCAGGTTAATATAAATTGGCGTTCTTTGTGTCACGTGAAACATAGCACACACACAAGACAATATTTAGCACGTTGGTTTTCGTAGCCAATGTTTCACAATTAAGTTGTATGTTGGGCCACGGACTCTACCGATTGCTATCCAATTGCTAAAGTTAGCCGTGACAATTGTTTTTGCAACTTGCTGGTGTGCTGACTCAATAATTGGCGCATTGAAACGCTTGTACGCGAGACAATGCGATTTATTTGGCTCTGTTGGGTAGTTGGAGGGCTTTACCACAAACACTTAGGCCAGAATCAGTAAGTGTGACACAGTGCTTGCTTCCTGTGGGACGCAGCAAAGCACGCACATTTAGATCCGGCTGTTCCAGCGCACACAAAACGCATCGTTTTGGCAATCATCAGGCTCGCGCGGCGTGTCGTAACCTCATTCGTATCCACCCCGGACATTGGCGAGCACGGAAAGGCGAACTTGGCCATTGAGGGCTGGGAGACCCTGGAAACCGCGGACATTCATTGTCGCATACGCAGCAGTTGCAGCAGCAGCAGTAGCAGAGGTAGCAGTTGCAGCAACAGCAGCAACAGTTGCAGCAGCAGCAGTAGCAGCAGCAGTAGCAGCAGCAGCAGTAGTAGCAGCAGCAGTAGCTCGCTTCGCTGTCCAAGTCACGTCCATTCGGCGCGACTCGCTCACTTCAAGTAGAGTCCACAGTGACGACGACGACGACGACACAAGCCTGGAAGCAATCAATGTAGTTGCACGTATGTTGAACTTCTTTCGCACCGCACGTAGCCAACCGTGCTAATCAATGCAGGTGGTAGGGCTCAGACTCCCGGTTGAGAAGGGAATCTCACTCCACCACCACCACCTCCTCCTCCTCCTCGCCTTTCATGTCACGCGAGGCGTGCAGGTACAACTAACCGGGGGGGGTGGCAGGGGGGAGACCCAAAGTGTTCAGCCCGTGTGGTCAAATCGCCCGGAATGTGCCCCATCTCGCCAGACCTCGGAAAGAGATGAGCGGGGTGGAGCCCACATCGTGCTTGCATGGGCGACTGCAGTGCCACACACACAGGTGTTACAGGTTGCGGACAGGGCGACGTTGCCAGCAGAGAGCAGTGCAGCAGCGTACATTGTTGTACTGTACTATTCTAGAGCCTCTATGCTCCCCACCTTCATTAACCGGTGGTGATTAGCGTGATGAAGTTGGGCTAAATAACCCCCGGGTCTCTATGTAAGTCTATGGGTATCTATATGAGTCTATGGGTATGTCTATATCTATGGGTCTTTATGTGGGAAAGCACATAGAAGCCACTGCCAGCATATTGCATTGTCTCAGTGGACCTCAATGTGAATCTATGGGCTTCTCCTGCGAGTCTGTGGGTTTCTCCGTGAGTCTATGGGTCTGTGAGTGAGTATATGGGTCTCTGTGTGAGAGAGTGCTCATGATGAAGCCACTACCAGCATATTAGAGTGGTGACTCGATGAATTCACCTCCACGCTGAGGATATAATTATTCAGCCACTGGCAGACGATATTTCCCGAGCGTGTCTTTAATGTGGGGTGGAACCAGGCAGATAAAACTTGGAAGTTCGAAAGCTGATCTGAGAGACGTCTGTCTCAGCTGTGCTGACAATGGGAAGATGTTGCCCCTGGATGCAGAGACATGGATAGATACACCGATAGAAAGAGGCATGGAAATAGGTGCAGCGATAGACGCGGAGACACAGAGACATAGAAACTCATAAAGAGAGGCAGAGAGACAGAAACAGAGAAGACACACACAGAGATGGCGGATACATTCACGCCCAGCAAGAAGGACACATATACACGGAGATATACAGCGATATCGAGAGACAGATACAAAGAGACACAGCAAGACAGACACAAACACAGCACAGATACAGGGAGACAGAAAGAGATACCAGGCTGACGCCATCGACTCACTACACTTGAGTCACAGTCAGCGGAAGCCAAGATTCAAATCCAGGATCTCAGCGGCACCGGCTCAGTGATTTGAACCCTTGAGCCATTCGGCCGCATCTCTTTCTGACCTCTTGATTAACGACTCCTATTGTTACCCCACTCTCTCCGATTGTTTCAAACGCCTGTAACACACACACACACAATGGGCTCAGTTGATCTCCGTCAACTTTGAGCTGCCGAGGTCAAACGTCCTCCCAAGATTCTAACAACACATTCAGCAGGTTCCCGCACCAGTGATCATTTCTCCGGGGTGGCAGCGGGGGGGGGGGGGGGGGTAGGGGGGAGTCTAGGGGGCCGTGTCCCCCTAAGCAACATCAGTGTCGTCGTCCCCCCAACTCTCATGTACCCCCGCTTAGATGCAGCTCCATGCAGTGGCTGTAAAGACCCTCAAGATCAATTGAAGAGATTATGCGGCTGATGCCATCACACCACTTTTTGCCTCCTTCAAGATCGTGCGGCCGTTGAGGAGTTGATGCCTCATGAACTCCAAAGTCTGCTCTTGACGGTCTCATCCCACTCGCGGAGTTTTACATTGAGGCTGTGGGAATGTGCGCCCCTCCACAATATCACGTGGTGCTTAAGACTGCCCCAGACATCCACACGCACAACAGCGCTCGCGATTCGATCCGCCGCATTAATCGTCACCTTATTGCTGAACGGTTGTCCGAGCTACTCTTCTTTACCAGTCCTGCACGAGCAGATTGTCTCACAGACGCTAGTACAGCGGCTCAATCCACCCCTCAGCTTTTGCTAAGTTGCTGGATTATCCTCTGACTCTGCCGGTTTATCATCGGATGCCACGAGGTCCAAATTCACGCCATTGCCGTCGCCTCTGCCCTCGCCCGCCTCGCCCGACAAGGTCTCGTCCTCTCCCGTCTCCGTGTCTCCAGTGGGGGCTTTGACGTCCCCAACTCGAGCAGCCTCTTCCCCGGGCCGCTGTTCACGCTCGCGACACGATCCCTGGTGAACCAGTGCTTCCTCTGTCGAAGCTCCACACTGAAGCTCTCCGCCGCGATTGTCCGCTCCGCCGTGGGTCTCGGCGCCGCCGTGAGGTCCCTCCTCTCTCTTGCCTCCCATTTCTGCCTCCTCCATCGTGGAAGATCCATTCTGCTGCTCCGACCAGCTCAGGACCCGCTTGCTCAGCTGCTTCCAGAGCCGGGGCTTTTCATGCCCGTCGGCTTCACCGTCGCCTTCCCCGTTTCTGGAAGCCGCATTGCTCTGCTCGGTTCCTCCTTCGCGACCGTCGTCCACCTTGTTGCGAGGACGCCCTTTGCCGTCGAGATCCTCGGCTGTTGATCCGCTGCTGCGCTTCGTGCCATCCTCTGGGTCCCCGTCGCAATCCTCGCTGTCGCCGGGCCCCGATTGAGACGCGCCGCGTGCGTCCGTGTTCTCGTCCGCTTGCAAAGTGGCACCAGGTTCAACCGCATCCCCCAGATCATTTTGATGAGCCTCAGCCACTTGCTGCGATGCCTCAGACTTAACCACGCATCCATCCGATTCGTCGTCTGCTCTGGCGTGGTCTCCATCGTCCGGACGTGCATCACCAGGCTCGGTGCTCTCTTCCGCTGCCTCGTTCCTGACGATTGCTCTCACAACATCCCCGGATTTGTCCACCGGTGTTTTTTCTTGCGCTGATTCGACCTTCTCCGCAGCAGCTTCGATTTCCTTTGTGTCGACATCACCCTGGACCTTGGCCTGTTTGTCAGGGTCAGGTTTCTGATCTCCTCGTTCATCCATCGCTGCTTCTCCGTCTTGATGCTCGTTAAAACTCAGCACTCGCTGGCTCAACTTTTTCCACAACTTGGGTGGCTTCTTTTCATCTCCCTCCAACTCCTCGCTATTAGGCTTGGTCTCAGTATTCCGATCTTCCCTCTGTTCTTGTTCCGCAGTTCCTTCGTGGTTACCTTGTCCGTTACATGGAGACTCATCATGGGTATCTAGCCCTACCTCTGCTGGAGACTCATCCTTATTTATTTCATCGGCCATTTCCAAGGCCTCCACATGCTCATCAGCACTGTCCTGGACACTATTGAGTCCTTCTTGTTGTTGTTGAGAAAGATTGTCCGTCGCACCTTCGCCTTTGTTCTCGTCTTCTTGTGCTGCCACCGAATCTTCAGTATGAGCCATGCTGGTCACTCCATTTTCAATATTTGCCACTGCCTCAATCAGATCTTTATCTTGAAACCCATTGTCTGCCTGCGGGGCTTCTTCTCCTGGACACGTGGCACCATGAGCTTGATGTTTAACATCACCATCCATTGCTTTGTCTGAAATAGTATTTTCATGTTTCTCTGCTGAAGTTTCATCCTGGGCCTCCACTTCCGCTGATGGAGCTTCACACTGGATTTCTGTTTCCTCTGTTTCAACTCCACTCTGAGACTTTATTTCATCTGATGGAGCTCCATCCTGGGCCACTGCTTCTTCTACTGGAGCTCCATCTTGTGCCTCTGCGTCCTCTGATGAAGCTCTGTCCTGGGCCTCTACTTTTTCTGATGAAGCCCCATCCTCGTCCTCTGCTTCCCCTGATGGAGCTCCACTCTGAGCCTCTGCTTCTTCTGTTGGAGCTCCATCCTGGACCTCGAATTTATCAGTTGGAACTCCATCCTTGGCCTCTGCTTCCTCTACTGGTGCTTTGTCATGGGCCTCAGTTTCCTCTGTTGGAGGTCCACCCTGGGCCTCTGATGCCTCAGTTGAAGCTCCATCCTGTGTATCTGTTTCCTCTACTAGAGCTCCATCCTGTGCCTCAGCTTCTTCTATTGGAGCTCCACCTTGGGCCTCTGCTTCTTCTACTGCAGCTACATCCTGGGCCTCTGCTTCAGCTCCATCCTGGACCTCTGCTTCATTTACTGCAGCTCCATCCTGGGCATCTGCTTCCTCCACTGCAGCTCCATCCTGGGCCTCTGCTTGCTCTACTGCAGCTCCATCCGGGGCCTCTGCTTCCTCAACTGGAGTTCCATCCTGGGCCTCTGCTTCTTCTACTAAAGCTCCATCCTGTGCCTCTGCTTCTTCTTTTGCAGCTCCATCCTGAGCATCTGCTTCCTCCACTGCAACTCCATCCTGGGCCTCTACTTCTTCTACTACAGCTCCATCCTGGGCCTCTGCTTCTTCTACTACAGCTCCATCCTGGGCCTCTGCTTCTTCTACTACAGCTCCATCCTGGGCCTCTACTTCTTCTACTACAGCTCCATCCTGGGCCTCTGCTTCTTCTACTACAGTTCCTTCCTGGGCCTCTGCTTCCTCGACTGGAGCTCCATCCTGGGCCTCTGCTTCTTCTACTGCAGCTCCATCCTGGGCCTCTGCTTCTTCTACTACAGCTCCATCCTGTGCCTCTGCCTCCTCCACTGCAGCTCCATCCTGGGCCTCTGCTTCCTCTAATAAATAATTTTCGACCTCTGCTTTTCCCTCTGGATCTACATTTTGAACCTGTGATGGAGCTCTGTCCTCAGCCTCTGCCGGAGCTCCATCCTGGGCCTTTGTATCCTCCTTTAGATCTGTGTCCGTGACTCCCAACCCTCCTGCATCCATGACATCTGATATCTCTGCTGGAGCTTCACGCTCATCTCTCGGTGTCCGCTGATACACTTCACCTTCGTTGGTCACATCGTTAGCACCTTGATTGTCGTCGTTTTTCATTCCTTTGGTCGCTGGCGAGTCGTCTTCAGTGGCAACAGTGGCTACCTCCCGACCGCCAGCGGATGTTTCCGCTTCCCATTCAGAGGCAACGTCTTTGGCGTCTGAATCTTTCACTGCCGCTTTGTGGTCCCCACTTTCGACGTCAGCGTCGGTCTTGCCATCTGGTCCAATCGCATCTGCGACAAACAAACAAAAATCAATGCGCACGGTGAAAATGTTCCCAAGCGTGTGGCACAAGGGTGGGGGGGGGGGGATGCTGCAGCACCAGCCAGAGGGTGAGCATTCATCCGCCAGCAGGAGGCGATGTTGCAGCGCACAGATTTCCCGGTTCAGGAATTTGCCAGGATCCCACCTCTTCCAAGATTATCTGAACGAGCGTTGATGAGTAGATAAAACACCGTCTACAAAGGGTCCCTCTAGAGCTCCCTTGAATGGAGTTTCCCTCTGCCCACTAGTGGCATGAGCGAGCAATTGCAGGGCTGCACCTTTACCCTTTATAAACATCTAATCTGGTCAATTTAGACCCCTGTAACTCGGGCACACGATGGCCGGAATTGTTTCCAAACTACATCACGGGGTCTTTTAACGTTTGCCACGAAACAGACGGAGCACAATATTGCACGATCAATACCTACTGCAGGGTTAAACTCAAATCAAACCAAACGAAACTTTTTTTTTTATTTTACCAGGTAAGGCCCACTGAGTTATATAGTTTATTTTTCAGAAGTGACCTGGCCACAAATGATAGTCGAACGAAGTGGCTCGCTCATCACGTGGAAATTTATCGCAGCCAAATACTCTAAACGGATGTTGATTCTAAATGTGGAGAGAAAAACCGGAGGAGCACCCGGACACAAATCCACACGACCACGGAGAGAGACACGCAAACTCCAAATATACAGGCGTCATGGTCGGGATCGAACCCACGACCTCCTGTATACCAGGCGAGGTAGTCAACATCTCGAACTGGGGCGGACGCCACCCACGAACCACGAAGCTCAAACCCATCCCACCCCCCAAATGTTACCGGTATCACTGCCACTGCTGTCCAGCATGGCCGCCACCGGCGCCACTGCCGTATCCTCGTCCTCGGAGTTCGACGAGTCGCTGCTCAGCTCCGGCTCGGAGGCGGCCCGCCGCTCCGTGTGGCTCAACGCCGTCGAGATGCGGTGAGCCACGCTCGCAGGGCCTCCTGCAGGCCAGGGGGGGGGGGGGGGGGTGGGATCGTGGAGGTTGCAGGAGTCAGCCGAAGAAGGAGGTTACGCAGAATTACTTCTGAGATCCGTGTGTCTATGTTTGTGTGTGTTTTTGGGGAGTGGTAGTGCAGCGGTGAGCGCTGCAATGCCCTATGAACCCAGCGATCCGAGTTCGATTCCTGTTCGTGGCCAATAACAGTGGCGAATATTTTAACCAGTCCTGGGCTTCTTCTAGGTTGTCTCAGCCTTAAGTGACTTCGTAGTGTGGTGTGTAAACATCACCACTAGGGAGACAAAAGCAGCTGGTTGTTGTGCATGCCACCCATTCCCTCTTGTGCCATGTCAGCCTCCATAGGTGCTCGCTAACAGCACATGCTCCAATAGCCTATCAACTTGTCCTGCAAGCCCACCTACGTTGCTTAACATTTAATATGGTGGCTAGGTAAACGTTCAGCCCTGAAACAGCTCGCTCATGTCACCGCTGGCTGAAGGTCCTCCATGAGACGAATATGGATTGTTTGACCGTACTTCGCCAGTGTAGGCTGACAAAGGGGGAAACTCAGCAGCTGTTCGGATGTCGCTCGCTAATGCTGATGACCCCTGAAATGGAAGCCGTTTGCCGCTTTCCATCTCGGGGCTCTCTGCTCCCACATTGTCCGTGGAATCTGACCGACAGTACTCACCGCTGCTCGCATCGTCTCCAACCACCACTGCCGCCGCTGCAGGGATATTCCCATCACCATCGCCCGTCGCTTCGTCCCATTCCTCCTCCCCAATCTGTCCCGCCGCCGCGTCCACCTCCGTCGCGTCGCTGCCGTGCCCCGATTCTTCGTCTGAAGCGACGGTCCCTCGCCCCTCCCTGCCGACGTTTTCTTCAGAACGAGCGGAGTGGGAGCTTCCCCCCCGGGTCGTGACATCACCTTCATTGTCGCTGTCCTCCTCTTCCATGTAACTGCGCAGCGGCGATGGTGTCTCTCTGTCCCAGTCGTCGTCCGGTATCTCTCCTTGCGTCTCCTCATCCTCCTCCTCATTGTTCCTCTTCTCATCTGCTTCCTCCTCATCCTCTACGACATCTTCACTGCTGTGCGCCGGAGAGCTCCTCACGTTCGTCTCTGCGGTACAACAGCAGACAGCAGTGATGTAACTGAATTGAGCCCGAGCAGTGGTGACTATGCACGTAGCCTGTGATCTAGCACTTTAGAGGTGAGGCCTGGTGGGTGGGTGGCACGGGTGGGTGGGTGGGTGGGTGGATGGCTTGGTGGTTGGGTTGATATCTGGCTTGGTGGGTTGGTGGCTTGTTGGATGGGTGGGTGGGTGGCTTGGTAGGTGGATGGGTGGATTAAGTGGGTGGGTGGTTTGGTGGGTGGGTGGCTTTGTGGATGGCTGGGACTGTAATTCACCAACACTCAGACAAGGCAAGTGAACGGCTGAACGGAATGTCCTACAGTTGCTATACGTGAGTCGAACGAGAGTGGAGGGAAGCCTCCGAGAAGCGGCCGAGACCCGGTGCACGTTCCCGGGCCATCGGTCCGCAGGCCCACACACGACCGCCCACGCACGATTGTTGGGCCCCTTGGCCCGTCCGCTAGCGCCATCCCTGACCCCGTGCCATCATCGCCGAGCCGCTCACCGCGATTGGCACTTCCCACAGTCGCGGAGCCACCCTCCGCGCCGGAGCCGCAGTCGGATTCATCGGTAACGTCTCCGGCACCGTCGTCGAAACCTCGCGGCTCGTCATCCATCTCGACAATGCCGCCACCACTGGAGCCGGGGCATTTCTCTACCACCTCGCCCGTGTCCTCCTCCTTCACCTTCTGCTGCCGCTCCTCCATCTCCTCTTCGAGCTCCTCCTCCTCCTCTTCAAAATCCTCCATGTATTCATTCGGTGCTGATCGGAAGAAAGGATTTGAGGTCGTGACAAAACACTGAATAAGATGGGCAGATAACAGGGCTCAGTTTCCCGTGTCGCTGATAGGCTGGAGTAGATGTCAGGTGACTCGTGGCCCCAGTCCCCTAGCGTGAGGTATACTGAATGTGGTGTGACAGAACAAAAATAATATTCCAGGTCGCCGACCCGGTTGTGATCAAGCTCTGGGTAGTGAGGTAGTCGGTATGTATTCAAAACAAAGATTCATCAACAAGTAACTGTGATCGCGATCAAAATACACCTTTGTCATCATGAGCCATGATCGTATCCACTGCTGGATGAAGGCGTCCCATCTCCAATGCCATCATCCCTCACGGTTTTGCGGTGTTTTGGCTGATGGGTGTAAATAGTTTTCATTTCAATAACAATGACGAGGATGGTAGCCCGGGACACTTAGCTCGGTTGGTATCAGATATTTGCAATCGAAATTGTGTTTAATTGTTGGGTTGAATCATAGCAGCATGGTGAGTGTGACGGCTTGGAAGAGGCCTTCATCCAGCAGTGGATACATCATAGCTGATGATGATGATGATGAGAATGAGTGTCAACAATCATAGATGAATGTGGATCGGCCCAGAGTCGACTTTCCCCCAACAGTGGACAGATCACGGCTAACGACGAAGACGGCGAGTGTCTACGATGTTCACGATAACGAGTGTGATGGCTTAGGGGCGGGGGGGACGTCATCCAATCCAGCAGCGGAGTTAGATCGTAGCTGCTGACGGTGACGTTTACGATGAACGTGACGACATGGGGAGGCCTTCATCCAGCAGTGGGTGGATGGTCGCGATGGGCAGCAGAGGCACCTGTTTTTCCACTGCTTGTCGCGGCTTCATCTTTGTCACCGTCACCGTCATCATCGTCATCGTCGACGTCAACGTCCTCGTCCTCCTCCTCGTCGCTCTCTCCACTGTCGCTCTCCTCCGTCGACGAGTGCTGCCGCTGCTGCTGCTGTAGCTGTAGCTGCTGCCGCTGCTGCTGCTGCTGTAGCGGCGGCTGCTCGACGCTCTCCGTCCGCGGGGGCTCCGTGCACGCCGCTCGCTCGCGATCGCCCCCCTTGCGCTTGGCCGGCGGGAAGGGCTGGATGTCCAGCCCCTGGGCGATGATGCACCTGGCCACGAGGTGGCATCACAGGGACATTTAGGCATTCTACAAATTTATGCGGTCACCGCTTTTACGACGTCGTGAATCGAGATCCTATTTTCGTCATAGACAACGGTAGAAACGTCACTTGCAGGTGGTTTTTTTCTTCCTTTTATCGGCGATATTTGTCGGGATTTAATGGGTTAATAAAAACTACAGAAAACAATAGAGAATAACAAAACCTCCACGCCGAGTCACATCGGAAACCGGACCGGAGTCGTGTCGGAAGATACGTCGCAAATCGAGTATCTGCATCTTAAATCGATCCGTGGTAGCATTATATAACTGTCGTAAATTTGGACCGTCGTAAACCGGAGCCCGCTCATCTTTCGAAAGAGGCTTTGCACAAGAGAGACACCCGTCACAGATCAATTTGCGCTGAAACCATCTTAAAATTATACATAAACAAAACAAACCCAGTGCAAGAGCCCCCTGAAAACGGATCTTACGACTGAGTGTCACTCTCCTTGTTAAATAAGTAGAATGGTGGAACTACATGGGATAGGTGTGCGCAGAGACGGACGGAGCTCGCACTCCGAGAGGTAGTTGAGACTCGCTCGCCCGCGAGAGCCAGACAGACGGAGCCGCCGCCAGGGGCACACGCAGGTGGAGGTTGCTGTCGATATCCTGGCTGTTGGCTCGGGCCAATACTTTGGTGCCGGCCTTCGCCACGTGACTACAGTCAGGGGACCGATACAGCCACCGCATTGCTGGCAGGGTTAAAGCTGGCAACCCCTCCCTCCCTGCTACAGGCCCCGCCCACGTTCACATAGCCACACCCACTCGACCACTAGCCCGTCCAGGCAGTGAAAGTGGTGGCCTCGCTGCTCTCTCTCCTGGGTTAAGCCCACGGCGCCCGACAACCACAGTCGGTGGCCGCTCCCGCCCCCCCGGACGATCTCCCCGCCCGCCAGGCAATCACCGGTAGCAGGGTGCGGCGCCCTGCACGCCCGTGAGGCTGAAGTGCGACAGGCGGCCCCCGCTGAGTCGGCCGCCTTGCCGGTGGCGGAACTCGCAGCACCAGCTGAGCCGGCCGACCAGCAGGCCGTCGACGTAGAGCGACAGGCTGAAGGGGAACCCGCCGAGCCGACGTGACCGGAACCGAAACGCCTCTGCGGGGGGGGGGGAGGTGGGCGGAAGGGGGGACAGGAGACGATTGGCATGAAGCAAGGTGGTGGCAAAGGTGGGCTCTGAGGTGTTATACGCCGCGGTGCCGAGATGTTAACTCCCACGCCTGGTATGCAAGGAGGTCGTCGGTTCGATCCCGACCCTGGCGCTTGCTGTATATTTGGAGCGTGCATATCTCTCCCCGTGGTCGCGGGGATTTTTGTGCGGGACCGCCAGGTTTTCCCCCCCACATTTAGAATCAACATCACGCGTTTGTCTGCAATACATTCCACGCGACGATAAGCCCCTTTCGTTGAGCTGTCTTTTGTAGCCATGTTCGCATCTAAAAAGAAGACCTATATAGCCTCACCTGGTAATCTAAAATTGTATTACATTTTCTTAAAAATATATCTATCTGTTCTCGCCGTTACCTCCTCTCTTCAGGCGACCGTGGAACACGCAGAGGCTCTCCCCGCCGCAGTGCTGCTGCATCACGCGCACCTCGTCGCCCAGCACCTGGTCTCGCGACGGGCGCCCGCGCTTGCCCAGGTACAGCATGGAGACCTCCGCGGCGGCAGCGGCGGCGGCGGTGGCCGCGCCGCCGCCGCGGGGCTGGGGCGGGCGAGGGACCAGCGTCCGCAGACGCGGCTGGGAGCCGGAGCCAACCTGTGCGGGGGGAGGGGGGGGAGCGGCGTGGGGAGGGGGTCTTGCGTGAGTATCTATGTTGAACTTCTTTCGCACCGTACGACCGTGCTCATCGGAGGTGCGGAGGGGGAGGATAACAAGCTAATCACAAAAAAGCAGTTTGACGTAAATTCGTTTTCAATCGACTAAACAAATGAGTTTCCATTCCGAGGGGTCCGTCGCTGTGAGATGAGAACAAGAACGAGGGCTGGATGGCTGAAATGGCGAGAGATGACTGGTGTGGTGTGCGATAAGAGGGTGCCAGTTTAGTTGAAGGGAAAAGTGGACAAGACGGTGGTGAGGCCGGTGCTGTTGTACACCTTTGTCATCATGAGCCATGATCTTATCACTGCTGGATGAAGGCCTCCCATCTCCAATGCCATCATCCCTCACGGTTTTGCGGGGTTTGGGCTGATGGGTCTAAATAGTAAGGTTTGTCACGTAACCAGCGAGCCAATTAGTAACTACTTCAGCCCACCGGTCTGTTGGAGAGTAAATCCCCGACATTCACAATTTGAGTAGTACGACGTTTCGCTGCTAATTACATCCAGCATCATCGGGCGATTTGCCAGAATAATGAAGCCATCCACCTGCGTCTTAAACAGAGCAGCAGAACAACATCATCACTGCACCCATCAGATGGGTCTCTGTCCGCGCTGGGCCATACTGCGTTCTGCTGGCGGGCCAAGGTACGGGCATCTCCCACCCACCCCCCCCCCCCCCCATTGCCTACGTTCGATCAGCAGAAGCGACCCATCGGCCGTTACCTTGCCGTCGCCCTCCGCTGGGGGGCTCGCGTGGCCCTGGGAGGCCGAAATCCGGAGCACCCTGCCGCGTCTCGTGCCTAGGGGTTGCGCGGACGTTCGACTCCTGAGCGCCTCGTTGCTCCGGGAGTTGAGCTGCTGCTGCTGCTGCTGGTGGTGGTGGTGGTGGTTGAAGCCGGTGGTGGCAACGCGGTTGTAGATGAGGGGAAGGACGTAGGGCGACGGTGGCGGGTGAGGCTCCATCAGAAAGGTGGTCCGGCCCGTGAGCTTCTGCAGCATCTCCCGTTCCAGCTGGATCGTCGTCACGCAACATCGCCACGACATCGTCGACAACTTCAGTTGTTGTCCATTGTCTTGGTCGCCTCCGCATCGCTGCTCCATTGCGACTACCGTGGTTACTGTTCCCGTGAACTTGGCTCAGTAACTCTATCACACTGGCTGTTCAGTCTCATCTAACTACTCACTCATTCAACCCTTCACTCACCTACCCACTCACTCACCTACCCACTCACTCACCTAACCACTTACTCAACTACCCACTCACTAAACCCTTCACTCACCTACCCACTCACTCACCTAACCACTTACTCAACTACTCACTCACTAAACCCTTCACTCACCTACCCACTCACTCACCTAACCACTTACTCAACTACCCACTCACTCAACCCTTCACTCACCTACCCACTCACTCACCTAACCACTCACTCAACACTTCATTCACCGACTCACTCACTCAACCCTTCACTCACCTACCCACTCACTCATCTAACCATTCAATCAACTACTCACTCACTAAACCCTTCACTCACTTACCCACTCAATCACTTACTCACTCACTCACTCACCTACCCACTCACTCATTTACCCACTCACTCATCTACCCACTCACTCAATCCTTCGCTTTCTCATTCCACGGGTCTCTACGTATGCCCGTTGCTCTCGATGTAACGCTGCTTTTCCACGAAGCCGCCGGAACCCGAGCGTCGCCTCCCCTGGGCACCGTGCTGACTTAAAATTAGCGGCCAATTAATCTCCCTCAATTTGATCAACTTTGCACGACTCGGCCACGAGGACCAAGGCGTTGTTTTAAACTATTAAACTATTTATTTATTATACCAGGTAAGGGCCATTGAGCTATTTAGCTCTTTTTCAGAAGCGACCTGGCCACAAATGATAGTCAGGGGCTTATCAATGTGGACATGTATTGCAAGCAAATACTCTAAATGTATCTTAGTTCTAAATGTGGAGGGAAAACCCGGAGGACATGGAGCAAAATCCACACGACCACGGGGAGAGAGAGAGACACGCAAACTCCAAATATACAGCAAACAGTCAGGCTCGGGATCGAACCCACGTCTCCTGCGTACCAGGCGAGGGAGTTAACATCTCCAAGCCACCGTGGTGCCCCCTTTAACACCTGGACGATGATCGATGGGCATGGTTGGGCCGTCGCTCGGGCCGGCTCACCTGGTTGAGTCGCGTGGGGCAGGGCAGGCTGACCGCGGTGCGAAGCGGCTGCAGCCGCTGGGGCCGCGAGCTGCGTTCGGGCGCCGTCAGAGGACGGCTCGACTCCTCGGCCTGGCACCGCAACCGGTTGTGGTCAGTTGCATGCAACCGGTTGCACACAGTGGCGCATCTCGTCGCCGGGTGACAATATTTTTCCAACACTGATTGGCCAATTCCATTCTATTCGAGTCCCTATTTACAACCTCCCATCGACTACCGGTGTTGTTGTTGTTGTTGTTGTCCTGGCTTTGACCGCACGCTCGCGCGGGCCCCTGTCGAGAATGCCCTGAAGCTTGGCGCTCGCTCAAGAGGCCCTCGCTCAAGAGGCCATCGCTGGACCAAGTGGACCTCGCCGGCCGCTCCCACAATTCACGAGCGACTCTCGTTTCATCTCGCCTCTCATGCCCCCCCCCCTCCACCCCCCATTATGACAAAGCAAACCTTTAGATTGCCGCATCATGGTATGCTGACTTCATGGCATTCTGCCCCCCGGGCCTTCAGTAACTTGTGGGCGGCCCTGACGGCGAGTTGACCCTTAAGCGTCCCTCCTGCCTTCGCCTCGTAAGTGCGGTAATTGGCGTGAGCCGGTGGAGGAGTGGGGGTAGGGGTGGGGGCGAGGTTATCGGGCGTTTTAACAATCCTGTTGACCTCTCTCCGACCCCATAGAGGTCAAGGCTCAATGCAACACTCGTGCAAAATAACAGCCACTGAAGTGGGATTTTGCCCTCCAACGCCCTACTCGTCGCTGGCACTTGAAGCGAACCTGAAATGTGAACCTGTGGGTAATATTTTATTTAGTTATTTTTATCTTGGGCCTTTGAAGCCGGCCAGATATAAAACCGCGCTGTCAAACTGCACAGCCCGATGTTCATCCACTGCTGGATGAAAGCCCCCTCCCCATGCCGCGTCCACCCGCACAGTTGGTGGCAGCGCTCTCCCAACCGCGGTGCCACGGAGAGTGGCGTTCGCCGTCGCATGGCAAGTCACCACCAGCGCCTTGAACTTCATCCAGTTTTAGTGCAGAACCAAATTTAACGTCACGGGGTTTGTGTGTGCGTGTGTATGCAGTCATTGTAACCGTGTAGAGAGGCCCGTCAACTCACTACGCCTGAGAACCCAACGTAATCATCACCCACAGGTCTGGTGCGCGTCTATGTGTCCCTGCTCCATGGAGTCCGTGGCTTTCTCACAGACGGCTGAAACTGAAACCCGAATCATTCCAAACCCGCGTTCCCAGCGGTGCCAGCTTACCCGCCCTGCCACGCTAAGCCACCTGGCTACCCACGTGGGGGTGGCGCAGTGCAAGGCGTGGGGGGAGAGGGGGTGGGGTGGGTGGGGGGTGGAGGGGCACCTCTGCGGAGCTGGTGGCCGCTGGCGAGTCTGGGGAAGCGCCGTCGCTCGTCCCTCCGCTCCGAGGCGCCGTCCTGCGCTCAGGCGGAGGGTGCGGATGGAGGATTCGCAGCGCGTCTCTCTCCGCCTGCTGCCCGCGAGCCGTCTGCATCGCACGCGCGCACCCGCAGAGGCCGGCGGCCAGGGCTCCCGTTTGGCACCGCGAAGGTGGTTCACGCGAGAACCAGGTGCACACCTTTGCCCATCGGTTGCGCAACTTGGTTGAATGCAAGGTAGTCAGTTGTCTTATTGTGTTGGCCACGCACACGGGGTAAAATGCAAGTATCGTTATTATTCGTAGAACGTCGAAATGCCAACGCATCTCGATATGCCGTTCGTCCGTGTCTCTCTTTGCATTGCAGTCATGTTGCGGCAGAGCGAGCGGCTCGCATTCACAGATAGCCACGAGTCTAAATCATGACTGGGGGGAGGGTTTTGACTCGGCACATCATCTTCTCCCTCCAGCGGTCGATACAAATGAGCACCACACAACAGGCGGCTGTCGTATGGAATGTGCCCACAATTGTCCCAGGGCTGTGAACAGGCGGTGAGCTCCATCTCGGCGCTCAGGAAATCGCGATGGCTTTTGTCGAGATCGGCGCATCACTGCCCGATATGCCAAAGGGGGATCACAACCGCGAGCAATGGCAAGGGAAATGGGCAACAACAACAACAACAAAACACAAATCTGAGAAGCGCGCAATGAGGTGTGGATATGAGCACGTTTGGAACGTGCAAGATATTTTGAGACCATCTCTGATTGTTGTTGCTGGTGTTGGTGTTGTTATGTGGTGCGTTTGTTTAATCGCAACAACAACAAAACACAAATCTGAGAAGCGCGCAATGAGGTGTGGATATGTGCACGTTTGGAACGTGCAAGATATTTTGAGACCATCTCTGATTGTTGGTGTTGGTGTTGTTATGTGGTGCGTTTGTTTAATCGCAACAACAACAACAACAAAACATAAATCTGAGAAGCGTGCAATGAGATGTGGATATGTGCACGTTTGGAACGTGCAAGATATTTTGAGACCATCTCTGTTGTTGTTGTTGGTGTTGTTATGTGGTGCGTTTGTTTAATCGCAGACCCACCCACGACGGAGGCACCGCCCCGCGGCTGTACTCGACACACCCCACCTGTATCCTCCGAATCCTCTTCAGCTTGGATATCTCCTCCAGCTTTCGTCGGATGGCCGCCTGCCTGTAATGCTGTGTGGCCGGGGGTGGGGGGTGGGGGGGCAGGCGAACAAATACAAACGAGACGGTTGAAATGAGACTCAAACAAAAACACAAATTATTTTGAAATCAAATCGTTACATTTCGTGGATCGTGTTATAGAACGGACCGAGGAAGTATATCACACACAACTACTTGGGAGATGAGTGTGTCTATGTTTGTGTGTGGTGGGGCCGGTTAAAGCGCAGCTAGTTGGCACAGTGGGTGAACACCGGTGGTGCATCTGACAATCATTTCAGTCAACCCGTGGCACCTGTGTCTCTCCCGTGACGCCCCGCCAGCGAGACTTCGACACTTTCACGTTGCTTCGACGTGTACCTAGCCTGGCACAAGCACCGTAGTGACGTTATCACCACCTCGTGGCGAACGGCGGTTGTTGTTCAGCGTGGGGAGCGGCAGTGTAGCGATGAGCGCAGGGGCGCTACGAACCCGACCACCCGAGTTCGATTCACGCTCACCGCCAACACCAGTGATGATTATTTGAACCAGTCACGGGCCTCCCCTAGGTCGACTCGGCCTAAACATCGCCACTTGGGAGACAAAAGCGCGTGGTGCTGACCACCCACCCCTTCGTGCCGCTGTGCCGGCCTCCGTGGGTGCTACTCGCTAACAGCGCTTCTCCCCAAACACTCCGTGACGGCTATACGGGGTGGGGGGGGGTCTTTGTCTTTGTGAAGTCGTCGTGTGCAGCTTGCACGCGTCGAGTCCGACCTCCATGTGCAGGGCCTTGTCCAGGATGGCCTGAGCCAGCACCTCCCTCACGCGCTCCTGGTGCTCCTTGCGCGCCACCTGCAGCTTGTAGGCCCTCTCCGACACCAGCTCCCCACTGCGCTTGATCTGCCGCACGCCACGCCGCGCATCGCACGCCACACAATCGATGTGACAATTATAATTGACCTCTCTGTCTATCTGTCTAGGAGGGTCACGCGCAGAGAGTAGTAAGAGTGTTTTTCAGGAGGGCCCTGCTGCTACGTTGCGTTTTGTATGTTCACAGCCACTGAATGACGCGTTGTGTTTTGTTGTTAGTATTATTCTTCACGTGCGAGGACATCGGAGCACCCCCGTAGAAAACCCCACGCCTCGCGCGAGGGGGCAACGCTCTATCCCCGTACAGATATAAACAGATGGCAGTTTAACACTGAGTCGGCTTTCGCGACCAATATCCATAATAGAGGTTTTTGGGTATGATCGCGTAAATATATAAATATGTCGTTAAAACCCACCACCACCCGACACAGCCAACTAGTAAAGGTTGTCACGTAAACAGAACATATCCTGGCTGTCGCCTGATGAAGCTAGTTGTAATTACTGGCGAATCGTCGTACTCAGATTGTAAATGTTGTGGCTTGGCTCTCCAACACACCGGTTAGTGCTGTACTAGTGAAACAGATGTCAATGAATCCACTTGCTGTACCGCCTCCTACCTGGCGAACCAGGGCTACCGACACCTCATCGACGGCCCAAACGGGAAGGACATTTCACAACATCTGTGTGCGCGGTGACCCACCAACCCCCGCTGCCGCCTCCACAGTTGCTGGAGGGTTACAGGCAGCAACGTGCGGCACCATCGCTACCATCACCACGGCGACGGTTCACTCCCACGGGGAATTCGCCGACCCTTGCTGACTGCCGTAGCGGGCAGCAGTGGGGAAGTCACGTGATTCACGCGGATTCTCATCCCCTGGCCTCGCTGCCTTTTCTCTCTCTCTCTGTGTGTCTGCCGCTCGTCAACTCACCAGGCCAACCCTGCGCAGGTGCCGTCTCATGCGGGCGCTGCTGAAGTAGGCGGCCAGGTGTTTGTCCTCGAGGCTGTTGTACGCGACCAGCGGCCTTGAGGGTGGTGAATGGAGGGACGACGGGTCAGAGGATTAGGGAGCAGTCACGTAATTTTCATGGGTTTAGATGCGAAAAGTAAAAAAAATCGTTTCGTGTTCCCAAAATCAGTTTGACTGAAATGTGATCAACATTGCTCTGGAGTCGTGCGGTTGGGAACGTTTAGTGTGGATAGGGCGGAAACAAACTCACGGGTGGCTACGTACGGTGCGAAAGAAGTTCAACATACAACATACATACATACATAGCACGTCAATAACATTGTGACCTTAATTATTTATTCACGTTCCATATTGTTTCCTTCATTGTTGTCGTGAATAAACTAGCAGCGTGTGACCATCCTCGCTCTCTCCCTCCCGCCAGCCAGCAAACAACATTATTTCTAACGTAGTGTAATTGCAATTGTGCAAATTGTGTAAAGCCCCGTCACTCACTAACCGTTTCATATTGCTTCATGGCGCACCAATTAGGCCAAATGCTTCCACGTCGTTTCACTGCCATCCATTACCTCTGGTGTTGAATATGCCATGACAAACTCTATTGTAGCCCATTACTCCATTGTGTATCTAATTACGGCGCCTGTCAAGTGCCTTCGTCCCCCATTGTGTACGTTATGTTTTCTATTGTGTACCTAATTACGTAGGCTATTGTGCGTGTAATGATGCCCCCCTTATTGTGTATCTAACTTAGATATTTCAGGGACGATGTTGGGCTGGGAGCATGAGTTCACCCTTGAGAAAGCGGCTGCAAGTCTTGGTGGGTTCTCACCTCGTAGGGTAAACCTCGCCAACGCCATATTACATCCCTTATAACCAGGTGGAGCTGTGGCGCAGTTGTCAGCGCACTGGGCTATGGGAGTGACGAGTGGCATTCCTGGCCCTGTTTCATATCAGCGAGGAGCGATATCGGAACCGGTGCCTTGCCCTTACTCCACTTCACCGACCAGTGCTGACCTGCGTGGTGAAGTATGGTCAAACAGCCCCCCCCCCTCCCCCATCATAACCGACACGTGTGCGGAGGCCTTGATCCAGCAGTGGGATTGATAGAGGGCTCTACGTTACAGTACATCGGAGTCAATAATAATTTATCATGTAACAATATTATTGTTAGTTATATCAACCAGGTGCAAAACCATTGAGATTTAAATTATAATTTTAAAAGGCAGAATTTTGTTCAAAACGAGAACAGACAATGTCTCAGTGCGAAGTTGCCGCAAGTGCATGATGCCTTGAATAAAGGTGTCAGTTTTGTACCAGTTAAAAGGGTAAAAACCTACCATTGCCGCAAGTGCTAATATTCGTAAACAATTTTCGTAAACAAAAACACGCACGAGATCTTAGACGTCAGAGACACAGCAACTAAAGGTGAACTCGAACGCAAATATTACCGGTCACACAAGCGGTGTATCGAATAAGAGTTCAGCAAAAAAAGGTTAGCGTGCATGAACAAAAAAAAACCTCAATGAATATCGCACACGGTTACAACTCGCTAGATAGCAAGCTCATTTAAGTGACCTTAGCAGGCCTGGGAGGCTTGATCTTCACGCGTGACCTTATCTGCGTTTCGAGTACACGACTCCAGATAATCAAACCTTCACCAACTCAGCATCAAGGGTTTGGTAGCGGCCTCGGCAGGAGACGGCCGCCCTCTAAGTCTTCTTCTCGCAGGGGCCCTGGGCTCAGATGCACTCGCAGCTGAGCGCTCACGACGGAACAGCGCGACAGTGTGGGCCACACAGCCATTAGCGCGCTGACCTTTTGCGCGTCGCGATCAATTTGCATCTTTGACCTCTGTTGATTGCGTCGAGCCGCGTCCAATTATTTTTGTCTTTGTTTGCTTGCGTTTTTTTTTATTTTAAATAATACTGGCCGCTCTGTTTCCTGAACATTGGATACATTTTCAAGGGCGCCAGATGTTAACTAGCTCGCCTGGTATACAGGAGGTCGTGGGTTCGATCCTGACATCTGTGTATTTAGAGTTTGCGTGTCTCTCCCACGTAGTCGCGTGGATTTTTCTCCGGGTCCTCGGGTGTTTTACTCCACATTTAAAATAAACATCACGCGTTCAGAGTATTCGGCAGCTGTACATTTCCACAAGATAAGCCACTTCGTTGAGCTATCTTTAGTGGCTGCCACGTTGCTTCTGAAAAAGAGCTACGTAGCTCAGTGGGCCTTGCCTGGTAAAAATAAAATAAACATTGTTTATTTTATATTCTTGGTTCTTTCGGTAAAGTCACGTAGAAGGGAAATAATAAAAATAATATTAATATAAAACAATACAAATTCTCACGACGTTTCGACTGCAACACAAGCAATCATCATCAAGTGTGAAATCCACAAAAAGAAATTATCTTTCTGTCGAAACGTCGTGAGAATTTGTATTGTTTTATATTAATATAATTTCATTATTTCCCTTCTACGTGACTTTACCGAAAGAACCAAGAATATGAATCCCTGCAGTCACGAAAGCTTTAAATCAAAATTGTTTATTTTAGTTTAGATTTTCGTGACGCATCTTTTCCATGTGTGTGTTTTAGGCCACGTTATGTCAACGGTGCATTACTTACCTTTGTGTTTAACAACAGCATTGGTAATTGAATACCATTCTCAACAGAGGTTGGTACATCTATATAACACGTAGGCTTCCGCGACCAAAACTATGATTCATAACATGGGGGGGGGTTATGACAGACAAGTGACTGACGCGATCTGACCTAAAAATAAATTATGAATCGCCATTCTCAACAGTTTTGCCTGCGTGTGCAAGATATCACCAGGGCCTGAGTGTGGGAGATATTTACCAAGCCCTGTGTGCAGAAAATAAACTAAAGCTAAACTATGTTTTATTGCACCAGCTAATGCCCACTGAGCTATATAGCTCTGTTTTTCAGAAGCGACCTGGCTGCCACAAATGATAGACCAACGAAGTGGCTTATCACGTCGAAAATGTATAGCAGCCGAATACTCCAAACGTACGTTGATTCTAAATGTGGAGGGGAAAACCGGAGGACCCGGAGAAAAATCCACGCGACCACAGGAAGAACATGCAAACTAAAAATATACAGCAGCAGGCGTCAGGGTCAGGATCGAACCCACGACCTCCTGTATACCAGGTGAGGTAGTTAATATCTCACCACCGCAGATATTGACGTGTCTATGTCGCGATGCTCGTTTATTCGCTTGAGCTGAGTGGGTGTTTCTTCACGATGTGCGGATGAGGCTTGTTTGTCAACAGCATCGCACTCGCGATTGTCGTCGTCCTCGTTGCAATTACCGTGAACTGCCAATTAGCGTGCGCGTGGTCCGTTCACCTCGTGAATGCGATAATTAAGTGACTGTAGATTTCCTCCCAGGGACATGAATCCTGCGGTACGGAGCAACCAATGCTGTAGCTAGGAAAGTGTGCGTTTGGCAATTAAAAAATGCCTTACATCTCATCTCAACCATTCCTGTTCTCATTCTGTCGTCTAGCCAAGGGGACCTCCCTGGTGGCAGCTGCGCCTGTGCGGCACGGGTTGAACACGGCACGGGTTGAACACGGCACGGGTTGAACACGGCACGGGTTGAACACGGCACGGGTTGAACATGACACGAGGCGACGCGGCACGGGTTGAACACGGCACGGGTTGAACACGGCACGGGGCGAACACGGCACGGGGCGAACACGGCACGGGTCCAACACGGCACGGGTCCAACACGGCACGGGTTGAACACGGCACGGGTTGAACACGGCACGGGTTGAACACGGCACGAGGCGAACACGGCACCGGGCGAACACGGCACGGATCCAACACGGCACGGGCGGGCCTGTACATGTGCCGGTGCTTGCGGCCGAAGCGGTAAAATCTGGGCACCTTTTTTTCCTCACGTGACACCTTTATTAATTGGCTGTGCAGGGTGGAGGAGGGGTTTGCAACACATGTTGTACTAACGCAGCGACCTGACCCAAAACAGAATGAATAATGTATCACAGCAATTATCATTATAGTGGTCACAGCGGTCCCCTCGACCCCGCCAGCGTGCGGGTCCTGCAGCGGCACACAGTGCTGCGTTGGGCGCGTCGTATTTTTATGTTCTTTTAATTTCTAAATTAGCGCGTTCGTGTTCTTAGGCGAGCGCGACCTTTCCGTGGAGCGCGCGGCTCCGCTGTTGCTACGGCTCTGAACGTCTAAACACAAACACGGAGAGGAGGAAGCGAACGGCTCTTTCGTTAGCGCTCCGCGTCGAACCTCAATCGCCGCTAATGCCCTCCAACTACAACCCCACACCGACCGGCGGCCGCCCAGAGGAGCTAGGCCGTGTTCCACATTCCATGCTCGCTTCTTTGTTTCATTTTTACCAGGCAAAGCCCCCCCCCCCGCTCTTTTTCAGAAGCGACCTGGCCACAAATGATAGCTCAACGAAGTAGCTTGTCGCGTGGAAATCTATAGCAGTTGGCAAATAATCTCAACGCACGTTTCTAAACGTGGAGGGCAAAAAACAACGGAGGACCTGGAGAAAAATCCACGCGACCACGGGGAGAGAGAGACGCGCAAACTCCAAATATACAGCAGCAGGCGTCGGGGTCGGGATAGAACCCACGACCTCCTGCACACCAGGCGAGGGAGTTAATATCTCCTAGCCACCGCGCCTGCGAAGTCTCTCTGCCGTGCGGCAGCAGCGGAGGTTGCGTCGGCAACGTTCAGGAGCTCACGCCTGAGGTTGCCGAGCGAGCGAGTTGACGACGGATGGCCTCGAGGGTCAGCCTCGTGGCGAGCGGCAAAACGCTGCTGGCGAACGATCAAAGAGAGCAATGGCGTTACTCGGTTGTCCCTGGTCAGAGACAAGCGACTCACGCGGAGATCCATAGAATCCGCACAGACTCGTGTAGCGATATCCACGGAGAGGCAGACACAGGTGGAGGTGGGTCAAAGTGATGAGCCACGATGTGAAGGACTGCGGAGAGGATGTGTAGACGGTGGTCTGGGACAGCAGGGGGGGGGGCACACCCCACATATCAGTGGGGAATGATGCCAAGAGGGAGAAGTGAATTGCGTGGCAAATGGAATTTAACGCGATGCTTTGTTTGTGTAGTCACTGGTGACCTGGCCGAGGCCACCGACTCACGACGCTTGAGAACGCCGACTAATTGTGGGCAAACGAACCCCGTGTTTGAATCCAACATCTCGGGCGTGCTGGCTAAGTGATGTGGCCTCTGAGCCACGCAGTCAGCCACCTGTTGCATTTTTGCCGGGCGCAAAACGATGAAAAATTAATCCGCTTAAGACATCACGGCAAGACTACAAGAGGGGTAAGCATTTACACCATGGGAACCTCATTTGCCAGTAAAAATATGATAATTGGTTCTTTACCCTTCTATCTGGCAACAAAACTGACACCTTTTTACAAGGAGTCATGTTTGCATAGACCGCAATACCTGCAGTCATAATACAAACAAAAGACATAACTCTGATAATGTGCACTGTCCTTGAAGTTGATTGGTCCACACCCGAGACATCTTTCCTTAGAGCCTAGTCTCACATGGGTTGGACCAGATGACGCCAAAAGGTCCAACCCATGTGAGACTAGGCTCTAAGGAAAGCTGTCTCGGGTGTGGACCAATCAACTTTAAGGACAGTGCACATTATCAGAGTTATGTCTTTTGTTTGTATTATGACTGCAGGTATTGCGGTCTATGCAAACATGACTCCTTGTAAAAAGGTGTCAGTTTTGTTGGCAGATAGAAGGGTCAAAAACCAATTATAATGCTACAAGAGGAGTTAAGGAAGGTAAAACACCAAATAAACAACACCTATCCCAGGGCATCATCAAGTCTGGATTAACCACACATCATGCTTGTGGTAGACACGCAAACAAACACGCTTTGATAATAATGTCATCTTTGAGACTGATTGGCCTACACCTTCATAGCTTTGCCTCTGCACCACCGGTGTAAGACCAGAGAGCACCGCCAAAACATCACAAAGAACAATGCAAATATTAAAGCGGTGATAGCAGTTACGGGACCTCATTGTTGATACCGTCAAACTGAATACGTCTAAGTACAGCCCCGTGTCTATCCACTGCTGGATGAGGGCCTCTGCGTATCACGTGCCGGTCGTGGGGGGCCCATCGCGTCACCACGCTGCTCAGTGCGGGTTGGCGAAGGCGGAGAGCGGAGCCCTGGGATAGGTACAACAACGGATCTTGCTGTGCTTGCCATTTGATCTCCGTCACACCGACATCTCCAGCAAACACGAACCTACCTGGACGGCAAGTGTGTCGCGGGGGAAGCTGACGAATGGTTTGTTAGCACACTGGGGGCTGGCAACGCAGAGGTTGCCGACGTGGGAGCACAGAATACAGTACAACAATTGGTGTGGCTGTACTGTGACGTCACCACGCAACAGGCGATGGCACCGCTCGTCAGAGCGTGCTTGCAGGCTCGGCGCTGCTTCGCTGGACGTGTTCGCTGGCAGCAACGAACAGAGCGAGCGAGCTGTCACCACCGTGCGATGCTGGGCGTGGATGATGGAGACGGCTGTGCGCCAGACTCCTGCCGTTATTTGGAATGATCATCGTGATGATGGTGATCTTGTACCCGGAACCCCAATGGACGAGCGATTGTAAGATATTCATTTGCCAGCGATGTCGCCATTCAAGTGCTCTGTCTGAGAGTTGGTGAATTGCAGTTACACCCAAAGACAAAGATCCCCCGTATAGCCTTAACATACTGTTGGGGCAAGTACTGAAGGCCGGCAAGGCACACGATGGGGTGGTTGGCCAACACCACGTCCGGTTGCCTTTGTCTCCCCAGTGACGATGTTTACACACCGCACCAGATGCTCATTTGAGGCTGAGTCGACCTAGGGGAGGCCCAGGACCGGTTCAGATAATCATCACTGGTGTTGGCCGTGAGCCGGAATCGAACGCGGGTCGCCAGGTTCGTAGCGCAGCGTAGCGCTAACCGCTACACTACCGCACCCACCCACTTACTCACCCACTCACTCAATCAAACCACCCGCCGACTCACTCACCTATTCACTCGCTCACCCACCCACTCAAACACTCACTCGCCCACCAATCTACTCACTCACCCACCGCCTTCACATTTCTATCTGGGGCAATGCGACGTTCCACATTCCATGTCTCGGTGTCCGTACGCCACAGTCGCACACAACAGGAGCAAGAGAGACAGAGAGACAGAGCGAGACAGCGAGAGAAAGAGTCTCTTATCCCCGACTCGCGCGTTCGGCATCCACGGCGATCCTCCGCAGGTTACGCGCGCGGACCCGGCTAGGCAGCAGCAGCGACAGCAGCGGCGGCGGCAGCGGCGCGTGATTTCGGGACGGAAAAACGCGAAATGAAAACACGGAGCGTGGAGCCGTCGCGGTCAGGGCGCCGACCCTGCCGCGTGCGGTTGCGACGACGGCGGCTTCGCCCCCCCACCCCGCCCGCCCCACGATCCCCCCCACCCCGCCCGCCCCACGATCCCCCCCACCCCGCCCGCCCCACGATCCCCCCCCCACCCCGCCCGCCCCACGACGCACGCGGCCTCCCAGGCGGCTCCGCGGCTCCAACGCGCGGCTCGCGCTGCACCCCGCGGGGACGGGGAGGGCCCGAAGCGCGAGGGTGGCGCTCGCTCACGCCACCGCAGGGCAGAGAGAGCCTCCGCGAGTGGGAGCTCGAGCGAACACCACCCTCCCCCTCATTAAAGGGTATTCAACCTCCTCTTCGACGCTAGCCGGGCACCTTTGAAGAGGTGGAAATGCCCACACATCACCCCGCCACGCGCGCGAACTGTCAATCAGCGTCTAAACACCGTCTGTACGTCATAGCAAGTACACGTGCATACTGTTGTGGGGGGGAGGGGGATGGCAGAAGGAGGCCCTCATCCAGCAGTGGATAGACCGTGGCTAATCCTGACTGTGAATGCAAATCCGCCGCGCTAATTCCCGCGCTGGGGGCATCCGAGCTCCTGCGCCCGTCGCCTCTGGACGTCGCGACGTCACGCGCCACCGCCGGCGCTGAGAAAACAAAACAGCAACACCGCGACTCCGCCGGGCGCCGTCACCGCCATCCCACTCGGCGGTGGAGAGCGGCCGGGCGGGCGAGCGGCCGTCACGCCGAGAGGCCCTGCAGGGGCTCTTGTGGCCACTGCTGACAAAACACTCAAGCGCTGAGCCCCCCCCTCCCTCCACCGCCCACTTCCCTCTCTCGCCAGCGCCTGAGCTGGCTGAGCAAACATCATCCCGGGGGGGGGGTGGGAGGCACGCGCAGAGGTCTCAGCTTTCGTGCTCAAGCCCCTTTGTCGACGGTGGACGCGGCCCTCTTACCAATTAGCGCTGTCGGGCTTGCGGCACGAGTGCTCTCGTTAAGGACGACAGGGCGGCAGCCCCTGCAATTTCCCGCTCACTCGCCCGCTGGTGGAAGGGCCTTCCACCAGAGGGAGCTGTAGAAACCACCTCTCTCTGTCTCTCTCTCTCGTAGGTGTTTTTTGCCTACTCTTCCACGCCGGATCCCAGATGTCTTGGAAGAGGTGGCAGTACCCACACTCTACCCCACCACCACCACACGCCTGACTGCGGTCGTGAACCCCTTTACACCGCTTGCACCAATTGTCTCACATGCCGCACCGGGAGATTGAATCAAACCGCCCACCGGCTGGACTGCAAGACCGGTGCGCTTCTCACCAATACACACAAGAGCGACTCTGCTTCGTGCACTTTAGACGAACTAACAAGATGAAATCGTGGGAGTTTTATTGTTTTACATTTGAGTTCACTGCCGACCTTGGCACCGTCCCCGCCGTCGATCCGTCAGGCGAGCGACGGGGAGAGTTGCTTCAACAAGTGGCTGGAAATGTATTGCATAACAATAAAGACGCGGCCGTTCTCTCGTTTGTTTAATCTGTCCGCGCTATGGCAACTCGCCCCCTCCCCCCGCCCCGGCAGACATCGTTAGCGACGGTGCCTCCAGACGCCTCCGCCGAGAGAGACGAGGGCCAGGTCCCCCTTGATCGGCGGTGCCAGCAGCGACATGCGCGCTCCTCGCCCTCGATCCCCCTCCGCGTCTTTTCACTCCACGCGCCCGTCGCGAGTCATCGCCGCGGCGGATGTAATAGGAGGTGGCGAAAAGCGCAGCCCTGTAATGTTTGAAAAAAAAAACTTTATTTTTTACAAGGTAAGACCCACTGAGTTATGTGGCTCTTTTTTAGAAGCGATCTGGATGTCACAAATTATAGCTCAACGAAGTGGCTTATCACGTGGAAATGTATGGCAACAGGACGGCTGCTTGCGTTTTGGCCGAAACGTCGTGAGAATTTAATCTTGTTATGTTTTATTTTTTTTATTTTATTATTTCCCTTCTACGTGACTTCACCGAAAGAACCAAGAATATAAATCCATGCAGTCACGAAAGCTTTAAATCGAAATTTAACAGCCAAATACTCTAATATGCCTTGCTCATGCCATTGCAAAATCTGTGAGAGCCCCTCTGGATGGTATTTTTTATTGCAGGGGGTGGGGGTGGTGGTTACTCTTCTTGCACGATTGGCCCGGACCATTTTGGAACAAGTGGAATGGGAGCAGTGTTCGTTTTGTGTCATGGAATCAGTGGCGAGAATAGTCGCCGTGAAGTTTGTTTTACTTTGATCAGCGTTGGCGATGAGTGGGTGAAGAATCAGAGAGCGTGCCGATGACTAGAACGGAGCCACTGCCCCCCGACAAAGGTCGAAAGTGCGACCGACCGTGACGAGACGCCACGAGCGAGTCCGAATGACGACGCGTGAGGATGAGAGGCGATGCAGTGGCGTTACGAGCGGTCGCGGTGGCGCCGATGAAGACCGAAACTCGGCCGGTAATTGGCTACATTTGGCACGCAAACTGATTGGCCCGAGTTCGCCGATTGGTTGATCTGGTATCCTTGAGAGAGGTGGAGAGGGAATTCCACAAACCTCACACCAACATTGACTAAGAAAGAAGTTCAATATACTAACATACAATAAATACATGTTTGAGTCGACCAGACTACGAGAACAACTTCAACGAAATCCACTGACTAGGACTAAATTATAATTCCACGGGTGTCATCGATTGATGTGTAAATTTCAGATTACCGGTACAGTAAACCTGGGTGAAAGTGCCCGCGTGGCCTGTTGAAATTGTTTAGCCGGGGGAGTAGTCAGAGAGAGCAAGAATGGAGTGTCATTTGACCGAGTGTTCTGGCGTCACCAAAATAACAAACGCAAAACAAATAAAGTTAATGTACCCACCAATGCAGCGAAAAACAACTGCGTCATCGCATGAGAAATACAAAATTATTGCAACAAACGTAAATCGATGTTAAGTAATGCATTCCCCGTAGCGTAACTCTGATCCAGAAGAGATGATTTTTACACCGATCGTAGTACAAATACAAAAATACCTTACAGAAACGCAAGCAGCTGAAGGGTGACATTGTACCGATGTAGCGACCTGCGCCGATCGAATAATTGGGATTTCGTGGTGGCGAGCAAATGCTGTCTCCCTCGCCTACCACGCAGGAAACGTGGGTTCGAACCCGGACCCTGGCGATGATGTTGTATATTTGCAGTCTGCGTGCTCTCCCCCCCCCCCCCCCCCGTGGTTGTCGCAGCGTGGATTATTCTGCGGGTTCCTCCGGTTTTGCCCTCATCCTCCTCCTCCACATTTAGAAACAACACGCGCTTAAACGATTTGGCTGCTTCTATAAACTCCCGCGTGTGGTGATGATTATGATATCAGCCGCTGCGACGATGACCTATCATCACGTGTGGTCAGGTCACCTTTGAAAAGGAGCCAATGGCTGAGAGGGCTTCACTCGGTAAATTAAAGAGACGCACAAAACTGTGCCGCTCCGGGCGATGGAATCAAGCCGGCCACCTCTGATATTACACCTGCAGTGTGCTGCTTGGTAACCATCACTCCAGAGGTGCGTGGCTTCCCCAACCAATATAACACAATTACAAATCATTATTTTATTTTTATCCCAGCTGTCCTAAGCAAGGACGAATTATGTAATCGCGCGATTAAATGTTCTCCCCCTTGTCTCTTTCTCTCTCCGGGCTGCCTCCACAGATGTGTTTTTTTCCATCGAAGGAGCCGCCAACATCGCCAGACGATCAACACTGCCCCTCCCGTAACCTCCGTGCCAGGACAGAGGCACAACGCCATGCCTTCTAGGTACCGCCACACGCCGCTGTTTCAGGCCATTTCCTACGCTGTTTAAAGTTTTGGATGTTTTTGTTATATATATGGTGAGTTCTCGCTTAACGCGTGGTGTTCACACTGTAACGCGTTTTCTCCATAACGCTGTTCTACCATGAGGGAACACTTTCCGCACAACGCGAATACGCCCCGTTATAACACAGAACGCACGCCGTTATAACGCGGAACGCTCCCCGTTATAACGCGGGTTCTGAGCGGTCGACCACGAACTACTTTCTTGAGATGTGCGCCTGAGCGGTGCAGTGATACGGTACGCGGAGTGATACAGAAACGCGGTGGTGTACCCTGAAGTAATTAGTCCCGCCATCTCACTGTATGTTCGTACATCGTCAGACTTTATCGTTACATTATTTCTGGGGAAGTGGTTTTAGCGAACGCATCGACTGCGTTAAATGAGGACTTACCGTATACGGACATACATGTGTCACCCACAGTCGTCATAATTGCGTGTCAATTGACAATTTTCGGAGTCGTTGATGTGGCGTGACAACATGTTTCAGCGTCGCCGACCCGCGGACAGATCCCGGCTGCAATGAGTCTCTGGATGTGACCGTGCCACTGCCAGAGAGAGCCGAGGAAATCGGGACTGTTGGAAAGGTTCTGAAAATTGGGGGTGGGGGTCCAAATATCTAAGTGGGTCCCAAGAAGAACATTAAATTGAGCGGCCAAAATGTAGCTCCGTTCTTACCTTAGGCGAACATCAGTGGTGAGTGATATCCGAACTGGTCCTAGGCCTCCCTCTAGCGTGGTCAAACAGCTCCCATGATCGACATGAATTGAAAAGGCTCTCATTCAGCAGTGGATTGACAAACGGCTGTAACTAATGACGTGAATGAAAGATTGAATGTATTGATGAATTTACATCGCGTGATTTTCATTTGGTCACCCTGGTGATTTGAATGGGAGCTTAAAGAGAAAAAACGCTGGTTGCTGGAGCAGAGAGCATGTGAAGAGGAGCAGAGTGAGATGAGAGGGGAGAGGTAGGAGAGTGCGTGGAGGGGAGTAGAGTGAGATGAGAGGTAGGAGAGTGCGTGGAGGGGAGTAGAGTGAGACGAGAGGGGAGAGGTAGGAGAGTGCGTGGAGGGGAGTAGAGTGAGATGAGAGGTAGGAGAGTGCGTGGAGGGGAGTAGAGTGAGACGAGAGGTAGGAGAGTGCGTGGAGGGAAGTGAGATGAGATGGGAGCGGTAGGGGAGTGCGTGGAGGGGAGTAGAGTGAGATGAGAGGGGAGAGGCAGGAGAGTGCGTGGAGGGGAGTAGAGTGAGATGAGAGGGGAGAAGCAGGAGAGTGTGTGGAGGGGAGTAGAGTGAGATGAGAGGGGAGAGGCAGGAGAGTGCGAGGAGGGGAGTAGAGTGAGATGAGAGGGGCGAGGTAGGAGAGTGCGTTGTAGGGAGTAGAGTGAGATGAGAGGGGAGAGGCAGGAGAGTGTGTGGAGGTGAGTAGAGTGAGATGAGAGGGGAGAGGCAGGAGAGTGCGAGGAGGGGAGTAGAGTGAGATGAGAGGTAGGAGAGTGCGTGGAGGGGAGTAGAGTGAGATGAGAGGGGAGAAGCAGGAGAGTGCGTGGAGGGGAGTAGAGTGAGATGAGAGGGGGGAGGTAGGAGAGTGCGTGGAGGGGAGTAGAGTGAGATGAATGGGGAGAGGCAGGAGAGTGTGTGGAGGTGAGTAGAGTGAGATGAGAGGGGCGAGGTAGGAGAGTGCGTTGTAGGGAGTAGAGGGGTGAGTTAGGCAGTGACAAAGCCAATTACATAAGCTGTCCATTATAACTGCCTTATATTCCAGCTGCTTGTAATTAGAGCTGTCCTTGCTCAACCCGCGTCCATAAAATTCAGATGTTGAGGCCAACTCCCCTTCATGCAGGTTGTTTATGCGTCCGCCTTGCAGTAATTCCACCCGCTGTTATTTTACCTGCGTGCCCTGGCCGCCTCTAATTAAAGCCGCCACTTCCAGCTGTTTCAAGCAGCGGGCCCAGCAGCGTTTCCTATTGCGGGGGGTGGGGGTGGCACGTTTAGGAACGGCGGCTTTCAGGCATTGCGGACCCTGCAGGAGGTCTCTGTTTCCGCCTGGCTCCGCGATGGGGGGGGGGGGCATTGCCGGACAGGTACCGGGCACACGGGGAGGTCTGTGACCTCCGCCGTTGCGGTGTTCCTGGACAACTCCGAAACACCGCAGCTGGGCCTCTGTGTCAGCGGTCGGCCATCAAGAGGACAAGAAGATATGGTTTGGCGGGGGGGGGGATTCGTTTATATATATAAATGTCTCAATATTTAAAATACCGCGTGGCTCCGTGCGGTGAATACGAGGCGGCGGTGGGTCCTTAACAGGTCACGTCGCGAAGCAGCAAGGTGCTTGAAGGGCCGCGGGTTGCCGACCCCTGCCTCGTGCTAACAACAACACGTGCCGCCTCGTCCCGTGACTCCCCACCGACCGAGATTCTGCGGAGGCCTCTACGAGGACCGCACGCGTCTGCCGCGATGGCTCGGAACATCGCGCTGAAGGGCGCCGACGAAAGCATTCGGGCGATCGGCCCAAGCTGCCAACGTCGTAGCCCCCACCCCCTCTACCCCCCCCCCCCTCTCGTCCCCCCTTTTGTCGGCGACCTGAAACCGAGGACACGGGCTGATTTCTCGATGTCAGCCGGGGCCATCAATCCGTCACGCGACTAACACCGACGCCGCAACCCAAACTCGGCCCAGCACCCCCCACCCACCCCCGGCGCACGCTAGCGGCCCACGTGGCCCACCCCAGACTCGCCCATCATTTTATTTTGTATAACTTGATATGTTGTGTGTATATATTGTATAGAGTAATACCCCAGATTCACGTCTCCCCCCCCCCATTTAACGTCGTTTCGCACGTGCTCACGTCACCGACAGCATCGTCGTCATCCCTCCTTTCTATTTATCCGTCGCCTCTCAGCCTTCGCTTTACGACCCTGTTGCACGAACCACTTTGCGTCGCGAATAAAGGAACGCACTGTAGCCTACAATCTATGATTCACGTGCAGTATTTTGGTGACTTGGAGGAAAAACAATGATTTGATTTACGTCACTTAGATGTTCGTGACACCTTTCAGGAACACATCCTCGACGTAAACCGGGGTGTTGTACACATCTATATATACATATTTACACGCGCCATTCGTTGGTAGTTTAGCAGGTCACGTGTTGTTCGGTGTGTGATGTCCGACGTTTCGCCGTCCCACGTGCCGAAAGATTTTTCAGCTTCTTCAGGAAGCAGCGCCTCCTTCTACTTTCAGTCGTATGGGTATTTTGACCATACTTCACCACGCCGGTCAGTGCGGATTGCTGAAGGGTGACGGGTGGTCAAGACCAGTTCAGATATCGTTGTCCGTGGCCGGGAATCAATTCTCAGGTAGCCCGCCAGGTCTGCGTCTAAATCAACCGGGCGGTGATGGATATTCGCGTAGCCTGCAGTGTGGAGACGAGGGTTGGTGGATCACACAGAGATGGGCTGTGAAACTTGATTCACGTGGGCGTCGATGAGGAGCCGTACCGAGATGTTAACTACCTCGCCTGGTATACAGGAGGTCGTCGGTTGGAGCCCGACCCTGACGCCTGCTGTCTCTCCTCCCAGTGGCCGCGTGAAATTTTCTTCCGGGTCTTCTGGTTTTTCCATCCAGATTGAGAATCAACATCACGCGTTTAGAGTACTTCGCTGCTGTACATTTCCATGTCATGAGCCCCGTCCTTGAGCTATCATTGGCGGCCAGGTCGCTTGTCAAAACGAGCTATGTAGCTCAGTGGGCCTTACTTGGTAAAATAAAATAGTTTAGATTCATACAAATTATTTTTGTTAGTGATTTCCCATACATTTTTACTCATATTGTGTTTTTCTATTGTTTGTTGTTGTAACTTCCCGAACCCGTGTCCCGACTGGATATCTGTAAAAAAAAATTGCTTAAAATAGTAATTATTAAATGCATGTGCCACTGCCCAGAATTTGCTGCGCTGTTAGAGAAATAAAAATGGTCAAAGTTGGAATGGAGCCGCGTTTCACTCCCTGCACCAGGTCCCACGCCATCCGCGTCACTAATTGCCAATCTCTCATCCAAGCCCGAGACGATGCCGGGGCAGTGGGCGGGTCGGTGGGTTGCTGGGCGGAGATGAATGGATGGGGGAGCGTCGGAGGACATTGGCATCATCATCATCACCACCTCCATCATCGGGAGCATCTTCATCATTGGTTGCCGTGCCAACGTGGAGCAGCATTGCCATCAAATATTCATGCGCGCCCAAGTGGCATTGGCAAAGGCAGAGCGTGACCCAAAGGCATCTTTAATTCATTGCGGCTGTCTCTGCCACCCGTTCCTCACCGCGTGTGGTTCTCTAGGGTTTGTCTCTGACAATATATGCAAGCAGCAGCAGGTGATGTAACGTATATGTGTGACTATGTGCGAGTGGCCTCAAAGGGGCACCTAGCCTGGCACAAGCGCTGTCGTGACGTGAACGGCGGCTGTTGTTGTTGTGTGTGCGCCTGTGTACCTGTGTGGTAGTGGAGATGTTAGTTCGCTGCGTTGCGAACCCGGCGACACGAGTTCGATTCCCGCTCACGGCCAACACCAGTGATGATTACCTGAATCGGTCCTGGGCCTCCCCTAGGTCAAATGAGTACCGAGTGCGGTATGTAAAAACATCGCCACTGGAGAGACAAAGGCGGCCGGGCGTGGCGCTGGTCACTCAGCCCCTCGTGTGCCGTGCCGGCATTCATAGGTGCTCGCTTAAAGCACTTTCCCCAACAGTCTGTTCAGGCTATACGGGGGATCTTTGTTTTTGTATTTTGTCTGTGTTTGCAGTAAAGTGGTTAATTCGCTGTGCAACGATTTATATTCACACTCACTGCTACAAACACGGGTGACGATTACCTGAACCGTTCCTGGCCTCTCCCAGGGTCGACTCAGCCTCAAATGAGTACCCGGTGCCATGTGTAACATCGCCACTGGAGAGACAAAGGCGTGCCTCTCTTGCGCGGGGCTGTCGTCATCGAGGCTCGATGCTCGCTTCGCTTTCGACGTCTGACCGGACCGAGGGGGCAGTGCTGGATTATCGTAGTACCAAGAGTAGCTGCTACATATGTAGTAGCTACATAGGTAGTAGCTACCAAAGTAGTGGCTACATATGTAGTAGCTACGGGCCCCGCACTTTCAAGGGCCCCGCGCTAAACGCTTTCAAGCTATCAATTCCGGCTCAGTGATTCTGCACTTGCTCTATTACTATAGTACTATACCGCCTTCGACTTGTATGAACGGCTAGGTGTTTAAGGTTAGCGATTTATCGTATTATCTGGCTGTATAGCGAATGAAACAATTACAATTACTTTACTTTGCAACTAAAAAATGCGTGTTTTAATATGTACGTGTATTTGTAGGGCCCCTTTATAACATATGCCACAGGCCCGCACGAGCTGAATCCCGCACTGCGAGAGGGGCATTGCTGGCGATTTGGTCACAGGCAACCAACCTGTCAGTAACACAATACGCTCGGTAACCATGGCAGCTCCGTGGTCAACTTTGTGCCTCTCGTAACTGCTGCTCTGCATCCTGTAACGCTACGCCGTCCGCTTGCGTGATCTCATGGCCGGTGTTAAAATTAATAGGTCCTGCCTTGCGGCGGAGGTTTACCGAGGCGTTGGGCCCTACGAGGGACATGTATGTTGAACTTCTTTCGGACAATTCTAGATTTGAAGTTTTCGTGACTGCAAGGATCCATACTCTTTGGTTCTTTCGGTAAAGTCACGTAGGTGAAAATAATTATAAACATAAGAAAAAGAAAAAGAAATACAAATTAAAATAACACTTTTTTTTACGTGTTCTTTCACACAGTACGTAGCCAACCGTGCTGATCGAAGGTGTGGTTAACATGCTGCCGGAGGAGACTGCCGTGTAGGGCAGGCGTTGTTAGCGAGCGCCTATTAGCGCTGGTTCGGCACAAAGAGGGGAACGCTGTTGACAGAAACGCAGCGGGTGATGCGTTGAGGCTGAGTCAACCTGCAGGAGTGCCACAATTCGGCATTTCACTCGGGGCACGAGTACCACGCGTACCACGAGTACCGGAGCGTGCTTTGTTTTGTTTTCTACGATGTGCGTGGTATATCTCTTCGGGTTCAATTTGCACTCTTAACACCATCAACACCCGCCGCATTATACATAGGTAAAAATATGTACGAATACAAAAACAAAGGTTGCAGCTTTAATAACGTGAGAAAATTGAGTTGTCGAACGGGTAGTGTGTCCGCTTACGGAACTAACCCAGAGCATCCCAGATGCATCTGTCACCCCTCTAGTCACCCCTCGAGTCACCCCCCGAGTCACCCTCTCCACCACACCCCTTGGACGTCGAAGGTAAAGGCGCAGTCCTGCAATTGCCAGCTCGCACCACTGTTCGCGCGAAAGGAGCCTCCGTTGGATGGGATTTTGGCCTACTCTTGCACGCCGGACAAATCTCTCGAAAAAGATATGAGTGCCCAGGACCAATGAAGGCCGACACGGCGTACGAAGTGGTCGGGGTGGTCAACACCACGCCCGAGCCGCCTTTGTATCCCCAGTGCTGATGTTTTACACTCCGCACCAACATATGCATTCAAGGCTGAGTCGACCTAGGGGAGGCCCAAAATCGGTTCAAATATTCGCCGCTGATATTGGTCGCAAGCGAGAATTAAACTGGGGTTTCTTGCCGGATTCGTAGCACAAGTGCGCTAACCACTGCACCACTGCTCTCCATCCATATAGCAAGTACACACACGTCATAACCATCCTCATCATGACCAAACACAGTCCTTAAGAGAGAGAGAAAGAGACGCGTGAGTGACCCCCTGTCTATAACAATACGCACGACGCTCGCTGAATAGAACTCGGGTCGCCGGGTTCGTAGCGCAGTGCGCTAACCACTGCGCCACCACTCCCCATCCATTAAGCAAATACAAAGATCCCCGTATGACCTTAACAGACCGTTGGGGCAAGTGTTGTTAGCGAGCACCTATGAAGGCCGCCACGGCACACGAGGGGTTGGGTGGCCAACACCAGTCCCGGCCGCCTTTGTCTTCCCAGTGGCGATGTTTACACACCGCACCCAGGCACTCATTTGAGTCGACCTAGGGGAGGCCCAGGACCGGTTCAGATAATCATCACTGGTGTTGGCCGTGAGCGGGAATCGAACTCGGGTTCGGGCATTCGTAGCACAGCAAGCGAACCGCTGCATCACCGCTATATCAATATATAAAGACACAGATTCCCCGTGTAACCTTAACATACTACGGGGCAAGTGCTGTTAGCGAGCAACTATGAAGACCGGAACGGTACACGAGGGGGTGGGTGACCAGTACCACGCTCGGCCCCCTTTGTCTCCCCAGCGGCGATGTTTACACACCGCACCAGGTACTGATTTGAGGCTGAGTCGACCTAGGTGAGGCCCATAACCGGTTCAGATAATCGTCACTGGTGTGGGCAGTGAGCGGGAATCGAACCCGGGTCGCCGGGTTCGTATCGCAGCCTAGCGCAAACCGCTACACGACCGCTCCCCACAATATATCAATATATAACACACACACACAAACAGCACACATCATACTCATCCTCCATCATGAGCACAGTCCCTAATGTGAGAGACGCGTTAGCGAGCTGCTGCCTGTAACATTACGCACGACGCTCGCTGGATGAAGAATTCCTCCGGGATCGCGCGTCGATCGACCGGTCGCGCCAGACTCCCCCGCCACTCCGCACTCCTCTCGTGCGGTTCTGCTCCTCGATCCTTGACTGGCAACCGCGTTAAACGACGGACGAAGGATGAATGAGATGCTACTCGGGGTGGAGGAGAGGGGAGAGGGCGAGCCGGTGGTTTAGTTTCATTCCTCCGGCTGAGTTTTGCGTAAAACACGCCGGCGATGAAATCCAAGCCGCGACGCGATCATCACTCGCTCACACGTCTCTCTCTCTCGCTCTCTCTCTCTCTCACTCCTGTCAACAGATCGTTTGACATGCCAGTCACTCACACCCCCCCACCCCACCGCAGGTAGCAAATCTTAGTGAACGTATCACGTACCCGGGAGGGAGCACTTCTTTGCTCATGGCGAGATATGTCACTTTGCTCTCTGCGTTTGCGTCTCTCGCTCTCTCGGCGTCGCCGTCCCTCCGTCTCTCCGTCGCGCCGGGAGACCGCAGAGAGGACCCTGGCGGGCGGAGGAACTCGCGAGAGACGAACTCGGAGAGAGAGAGACGGAGACGGAGCTCGCGGCACCGGCGCGTGTGTGAGTGTGGCGCGTGTGAGTGTGGCGCGTGTGAGTGTGGCGCGTGTGAGTGTGGCGCGTGTGAGTGTGGCGCGTGTGAGTGTGGCGCGTGTGAGTGTGGCGCGTGTGAGTGTGCGCGTGTGGATGAATACGCGGGGCGGCTCATATCCAGGGAGGGCTTCCCACGGCCAGTGCTGTTTCCGTGGCAACGGCGCGGCGTTGCTAGGAGCCGAGGATGTGTGGGCGGTGCCACTCTCGCTCGTGGGGGGGGATGTAAGGGGGGGGGGGGTGTAACAGAGGGGGGGTATAACAGGGGGGGGTGTAACGGGGGGGGGGGGGGGTGCGGAGGGGAGTGGTGACGTAGCGGCGAGGAACGGGAGAGAGACGAGGGTGGTGGTGGTGCCACTCCTGCTGCTGCTGCTGCCACCTCCTGCTGCTGGGCA
>NC_136126.1:1456699-1669199 GCF_965212315.1 Lampetra planeri | reverse complement strand
TTCTTTCCCACTCACGGCACAACATCGGTGCGTAATATCTCAACTGGTCCTGGGCCTCCCCTAGTGCGACTCAGCCTCAAATGAGTATCTAATGCGATGTGTAAACATCACACCTGGGGAGACAAAGGCGGCCTGGTGTGGTGTTATCCACCCACCTACTCGTGTGCTGTGTCGGCCTTCATCGGTGCTACTCGCCAACAGCGCTTGTTAAAGGCTATCCGGCTATCATCTTCTGTCTTCCGTGTACGTGTCCGTCCTGCAGCGTTGAACGGCCGCTGTTCACGGGCGTGCTTTGTTGAATACAATCACAACATGGGCTGTCCTCAAATGGCCACCGCACGCCACGGCCCCCCGATGCGAAACGCGAGACGTGCGGCACCTGCCTGCCAAAAGAAAGCCCATCGCGGGCAGTGCCAATAATATAAAGGGGCCCTAACTAAGAAAAAGTTAAAATAAAAAAAATTTGACTTGCATAGTAAAGTAATTGTATGTTTTCACTTGCTATATAGCCAGATAATGCGACAAATCGCTAACCTTAAACACCCAGTCGTTCGTAAAAGTTGAAGGCCGTATAGTACTATAGCAATAGAGCAAGTGCAGAATCGATAGCTTGAAGGCATTTAGCGCGGGGCCCTTGAAAGTGCGGGGCCCGTAACATATGTAGCTACTTTGGTTCTCGGATAATCAGGCACTGATCACAGCCGTGGTCTCCTTTTTAGAGACACGATGAGACGATTCGATCCGTTGCACTGATGATGCCGTTCAGCCACGTGATCGGAGCTATTCAGCGCGAGACTTCCGCGATTTCTGCACGAGGCATCAGCAGCAATGCAAACGCAACACGCGAGTGAAGATTGCAGCGAACCGCAACAGCAAGGATTCTGTTACAGGAATATTGCACAACTCACAGGCGTGTGTGCCAACCAACGGGACACACTCCGTCAACCGGTCATCTATATCTAACACAAAATATGAGTTTTAACTGGTGAAGCTACTCAACTATGCAGCTCTTTTTCAGAAGCGACCTGGCTATCACAAAGGGCAGCTCAACGAAGTGGCTTGTCATGTGGACATCTATAGCAGCCAAATACTCTAAATGCGTGTTGATTTTAAATGTGGACGGAAAAACCGGAGGACCAGGAGAAAAATCCACACGACCACGGGCAGAGAGACATGCAGACTCCAAATATACAGCAGCAGGCGTCAGGGTCGGGATCGAACCCGCGACCTCCTGTACACCAGGCGAGGTAGTTAAAATCTCCTAGCCACCGTGTCCGACATATATGCCTGATGGTTGGAACCTCACACACTGATTGAAAACTGTTTTTGGTTAGAGACAGTGCTTTGCACTTTCCATTATTAATTTCAGCTTTGGAAGAAAAAAACGCTCCAGGCGCTTATTGGGTTTATTTACAGCGCATCTTTCACACGTATAAAAACACCTTCACACTTTGAAAATAACATTTACATTTATACAATTATGCGAGTACACACCGCGGGTTGCAAGTCCGCCCACACCATGCCCAGTCGATTGGCAGGGTCGAGTGTGGCGATGGGGTAAAGTGTGGGTACTCCCAGCTCTCCCAACCCCACGTGGCCAGCGTGTTAAGATTCGGCCCTTCCGCCAGCAGTGGCGTTAGCGAGCACTTGCAGGGACTGCGCCTTCACCATATGTAGGCGTGCCTGGCCGGCAGATAGGCTCACGGGGCGGCTGGGCTTGTCGATGTTGTGTGTACGGAACAGCGGTTACTGTTGGTGTATTTATATATTCATGTAGAACATTTCCTGTCGCAAAATTTCTTAGAGGCTTTTCAAGCTGAATGTCATCTCAGAGAAATGCCTCTTCCACAGCGCCGCACCTTTTTGTCCCAATAAAAGGCCCATAACAATTTTCGCAAGACCACCTTATTATGGTTGCCCTTTGTACGGAACAAACCGGTTTGTATATATACGGGGGCAGCTCTTTGCGAATCCGCTGCTTGATTAAGGTCTCCCAGCGCCGTCGGATTGGGTTTTTGTTTTTGTTTCACCATTTCTTCACCACACTGGTCAGTGCAGGTGAGTGAAGGCGAGGAAGCACAATGGTGGGGGCATAGAAGTAGCGGAAAGCAAAACAATGGATTGTTCTGCAGTGCCCGCTAATGCCCACAGCACGGCACGGTGGTTACCCACCCAAGCAAGCACTGCACAGGATCAACCCAGCTTAGCTGCTGACATCTGATAGCGATTGGTTGCATTGTGGTTGATGAGACCACCGGTGTAAACCGGTTTAAGTGTCAACAGTTTTGACCAATTTAACACGTAGGCTTTCGCGGCCAATATCATTCATAATAAAGGTTTTTTTGGGGGTAGATCGCAGTAAATATAAATGCGTCGTTAAACCCACCACCACCCGACACGGGCAATTAGTAAGGTTTGTCAATTAGTGACTACTTCAGCAACACCGGTGTACTCAAATCGTTAACGTTGTGGGTTTACTCTCCAACATATCCGTGTGCTGAAGCAGTAACGAATTGGCACGTTCTGTTTGCGTGACAAACCGTTGGCTGTGTCGGGTGGTGGTGGTGGTGGTGGGTTAACGATACATCGTTGTCTACGTGATCTAATCCAAAACAAAGCTTTTATCATTAATGTTTGACCAAAACTATTCACGTCGAAACTACGTCCATTCATTACCCAATAATAATAATAATTTACAGCTGCTATGCGATGAATGCCTCCCCAAAAGTGTGTCGATCATGGGTTTTGTTTTAACCATACATTCACTTCAACCAAAGGTGCCGTCCATAAATGACGTCACGCACATGGGGGGGGGGGGGGGATCAGACATTTGTGACGATGTGTGACGAGGGGGGAGGGGTGAGAAATGTGACGTCACATGAAAATGCGCAACTTTAAATAAATATAGACAACACGTTCTACTTAATGAAATAAACTTTTTAAGAAATGTTTTCTCCTACAACATCAGAGTGCAGCGCCACATTAAATACGCACTACAATGACAATTGTTTAAAGCGATTTGAAGCATGTTTTAATTTTGGGGGGGAGGGGCAGAGCTTTGTGACGTCATATTTGAGGAGGGGTCTGACTTTTTGTGGCGCCGTGTGACGAGGGGGGGGGGGTTAAAAATCGTCAAAAATCGCGTGATGTCATTTATGGACGGCCCCAAAACTCAAAGTGCACCTAGCCTGGCGCAAGCGCCGTGGTGACGTCGTCGCCACTTAGTGACGAGCGGCGCTTTTGGTTGTTGTTGTTGTTGTTGTCGTCGTTTGCCATACTTCACCACCCCGGACATTGTGGGGGTTGGTTCGGATATCGCTGGGTAACGAACTCACGCCGCTTGCTTTCTGAGCTTCGTGCCTTAACCACGGCACCACCGCTCATCTCCGAAAAGTTTAACTAATTTACTTCCCAAAATCTCGGAACTTAGAACTCGTAAAAAAAGATTAATATTAATTCGATCACAAACGATAGTGTTGAAGTTGATCTCGCGTATCCCATGTAAATGCGCTTCTCATCACTAGTGGAAATGCCTAACCCCACCTGCATAAGTGGACTCTTCCTATCCGCACCCCCCATTGGAGAGAGTCATAATCGTCGAGTCCAACTCGGCAGTTTACCCACCACAGCACACGCACACGCGGAGACACACACACACAAACTCTCTCTAACCCACACACACACACTCTCTCTAACCCACACACACACAAAACTCTCTCTAACCCACACACATCTCTCTCACTCCCCACACAAACTCTCTCTACCCCCCCCCGCACACACACATCTCTCTAACCCACACACACACAAACTCTCTCTCTAACCCCCACACACACATCTCTCTCTGTCGTAGATTGTTTGATTCCCCGCTGTGTTCGACACACGCACGCACGCGTTGCAGGCAAGGGTCATCCCTGAGTGTGTCCAGCCGCTGCTTCCTCCTCCACCTGGTTGACCATCGGCTTGACAGAGGGTGTCCACCACCTGCCCGCTCACAGGTGTGCATCGGTGACTCGGCCCTCGGCGCTCAGGTGAGAAGAGGTCGTGATTGTGGCTGGCGTGACACATCCGACGATCCGGGGCTTGCATGTGGCTGTACACGTTGTGTGGCACAAGCTGTTTGCAAGCTAAAGTGTGGGGGCGCGTGCGTGTGCGTGCGTGTGGATCGTGGGGGTGGGGGGCGGTAGCGGAGTTGTTAGCACACTGCGCTACGAACCCGGCAATCCGAGTTCGATTATCGATCACGGTCAATAACAGTGACGGCAAATATATTAACCGGTCCTGGGCCTCCCGTAGGTGGACTCAGCCTTAAATGAGTAGCCGGCGCTGTGTGTGAAACATCAGTACTGGGGGGACAAAGGCGGCCGAGCGTGGTGCCAGCCAGCCCCCTCGTGTGCCCGTGGCGGTCTTCACGTATGCTCACTAACAGCACTTGCCCTAACAGACTGTTAAGCCTATACGGGTGATCTGTATAGTTGTCTTTTTTTAACTTCTTTCGCACCGTATGCTGCCAACCGTGATAATTCGGAAGTGCGCTCGCGTGAGTGCCCCGTGCCACATGTAATAGGCGCTCGCTAACAGCGCTCGCTCTAAACAGCAGCCTTTCGATTAGCACGCTTGGCTTAGCACGGTGCGAAAGAAGTTCAACATACAAACAAAATCTCGCCCCCCCCCCCCATCACAACAACAACAACAGCAGCATTGCATCCAGCGTACAGTGCCGAGCATTGGGCTGTTTGTGGGTGGAGTGGGACGCGGCGTTCAGGTGAACCGTGGAAGGAATGCGGGAGAGTGAGCAGCACCCTTGAGTGCATGCAGAGCCTCAGTGAGTTGCGACTTTTATCATGCCCTTTGGGCCGTTCGACTTGTGTACACAAGCCCAGCCCGCAGCCCCCCCACCCATCACCCTCCGTGCCCCCCCCCTCCCCTCACCACCCTCCGTGCTCGCCCTATGAGCGAGTTCAACTCGTGCGCAATCAGCAGCACCTCCGTTCTGCGTCATGCTGCCAGCCGTCACGTGCGTCGGTTACAAAGTGCGCCAAGAAGCGCTGGGAGAGAGGTGCGCGCTTGGGATTGCGTTGAGAGACCGGGAGAGGAACTCGCGGATCAGAAGACGCACGCACGCGAACACCGATAACGCCTTCGTATATATAGAGGATCGCAGAGCTTGGGGGTGGGACGAACGGGAATTTGGTGCCGGATCACCGCGTGGCTGCTGCTGCTGCTGCCCGGCTCCCCGCTCGTCTGCGGCTTCACCTCCTCTCGGCGCCTCTTGGGTCGTCCCCTCTCTGTCTCTCTATCATATGCACGTCGACTCGTGACGGCGGCGTTACGAGTCGAGGGGCCTTTGGTCGGACGCGTGTCACGGCTAGAATGACGGTGGCGCGCGGTCGAGACTTGCGCCGGAGTGACAGTCAAATGCGGCCGACTCGCTCGAGAGGACGTCCCCGGCGGATAACGGCTACCTCGGCTTTCCACGCCAAGATAACGCGGCCAGCATTTGTGTGAGCAAGCAAACTCGTGGACCCGGTTCCGACCGTCTGGTTCTCATCGGCAGATGGCTCACTGGCACATTGCGGCAAGGCTAACGAAACTGGCCTCGACAGCTGCTGCTACTGCTGCTGCTACTGCTGCTGCTTAGTTAGCAAACGCAGTGCAGTTCAATATTCCGTATCCGTCATTCGATCACCCGCTTTGTCCCCCGCAGGACGGCTTTTGCATATCCGCCTCGCTGCGGACCGAGCTGTGGGCGGATATGTGAAATAAAGGTCGGATTTGTGGACGTGTATGGGTAGATTGGCTGGGCACAAGTCAGGCGCCGCACTGCTGTGGACGTGGGGCAGTGGTGCACGAGGTTCACGACGCAGCGTCACGTGTAGCGACGTGGATACATCACGGCTGATGATGCCGATGATGACGTATAAGGGGCAGCAGAGCTCGGGCAAATATTGTCGATGTCTCCCGGAAGCGGTTAATGCATCATATCTATCCGTAGACTTTCGTGGGTAACGGGAGAGTTGCACTGCGGCCTTTCCAATCACCACCCCCTCCCGTTGAATCATCCGCAACGCATTTTGGATGTATTTCTTTTCCACGAATAATTGCGGAAAATAGGATCTACCAACGGCAACCCCCTCCCCCCACGTTGGCAGCTAATTAGCATAACGGTGATGACATGATGGGTTTGTAACCGCTCATTCATTCATTGTTGTACCCAAAAAAACCTAGATCTGTGTACTGTCAGCTGTGTTTACAGAAGCATTGTGATGGTGGATTTAGTGTGTGTGTGTGCTGAAAGCCCATTCCTTAGGCGCTTTAAATTGCCCACAGTGAACCCTGATTTGTGACGAAGACGGTGACATAGGAATGGGTGTGAGTGAGTGTTTGCGGCTGAGCGTATGGTGAGTGTATCAGGTGGTATGGTCAGTACATGGGTGTGTGTGTGTGGATAAGTCACCGTGTCCTCAGTCTGAATCCCAACCGTGGCTAACATCGCTGGCGAGTGATACCCGAGCCAGTTCTGGGCCTCTCCTAGGTGAGCTCAAACTCCAATACGTAGCTGTTATCGTGCGCAGGTGAGAATCTGAACTGCTGATGAGGATGACTGTGTACGATGCTGGCTGCGCCGCTTTCTACTGTGCAGTGCCGGCCTCAATAGGTGCTCGCTAACAGCACTCGCCCCCAACAATCTGTAAGTCAGTGCGGGGGGGATTTGTAGCTTAGTGATGGTACTGTATGCGGGAATGCGTGGGAGCGAGTTATTGAGTGGTGGTGACTTTGACCTGGGGCCAGCGCGATTGGCCGTGCGCGTGCGGGCGCTCGGGATAGGCCGTCATCGTCAATGCCCTGCGCGTCACGACGACTCGCCATCGCTTCCTTCCTCGTGCCAGGCCACCCTGCTGTCGTGTGCGCCGCTCAACACAAAGCTGCTCTTGCAGTCTCACCCCCACCATCACCACCACCATCACTTCCATCACCACCACCACCACCATAATCACCACCACCATCACCACCACCACCATCAGCACCACCATCATCATCATCACCACCACCATCATCATCACTTTCATCGCCACCACCACCATCGCCACCACCATCACCATCATCACCACCATCACCGCCATCAACCACCGAGCTCCAGGTATTTCCCGTGCGGCTTGAGTGAAGCCGCGTGTGTCGACTGTTAGCCGTGACGTGACCGGGGGGCTCCTTGCCGCCGGAGACGATCGCGCGCCTTGTTCGCGAGCCGCCTGCTCAGACCTGTTCCTTGCCGTGCGCGCCACACCAAGGGAGTGTGGGGCGTGCCAACCTTGGGCGCTGCCTTTTTGGCAAAGGCTCTTTCGAGTCAAGGGGACCGAGCCCTCCGTCCGCTTGGCAGACAGACAGATTATATTTGTTTTGGTGATTGTTGTATGTGTTCGCCCTCCGCCCATGCAGTTTATCCTCCCCGCCCCCCCGATCGCCCTCTCAGCGCCGCGTCACGGGACAAAGATTTCATTTTCGGAACTCTCGCGAGAGCGCAGCCCCTGTTAAGAGAGCGGCCCGTAGACGTGGATATTGCAGAGCTACCTCGGATATCCCTTCGCACACGGCAGGGTGAAGCGACCTTCCAGCCGCTCTGCCACTGAGAGTGATGTCCGTCGCAAGAGTCAACCCCATGTATTCATTTTAATGATCAGAAATGGAATTTAGCCATATTAAGAGCAGAATCAAATAGAGCGTAATTTTTTTGTGTGTGCATTTATTGGTGATTGGGCTGAGAAAATCAACTCGTGGGGTTGGATTCCCAGTTGAACCACGGGTGGCTAAAACCTGAAATCGAACCCAGGACCTCAGTGGTGCCGGAACAGGGTCTTTGTGTGAGTCTGTTGGTCTCTTTGTGGAGTCTATGGTTCTCTGTGTGAGTCTACGGGTCTCTGTGTGAGTCTATGTGTCTCTGTGTGAGTCTATGGGTCTCTATGTGAGTCTCTGTGTCTCTGTGTGAGTCTATGTGTCTCTGTGTGAGTATATGGGTCTCTATGTGAGTCTATGTGTCTCTGTGTGAGTCTACGGGTCTCTGTGTGAGTCTATGTGTCTCTGTGTGAGTCTATGGGTCTCTATGTGAGTCTACGTGTCTCTGTGTGAGTCTATGGGTCTCTGTGTGAGTCTATGGGTCTCTATGTGAGTCTATGGGTCTCTATGTGAGTTTATGTGTCTCTGTGTAAGTCTATGGGTCTCTGTGTGAGTCTATGGGTCTCTGTAAAATAATTTGTGACCGAGCTGAGACAATTCACTCACTTCACTTGAGAACCCGCTTTCATCACGGGCGGCCGAGACCTGGACTCGAACCCATGGATTTCGGAGACGCCAACTCGGCGTTCTGACCTCCGGTGTGCCACCCTGGCCACCCTGGCCACCCGACTCTCCGTTGCGTAGATTCTTCCGAGCGAGAGAGGCCCGTGCCTCCCTCGCGTGCGGAGGAGTGTTACGTTTCAAGGTTTCTTAGAACTCGCTGAGATAATATTTTCGAGCCCTCCGTTGATTTACCGTCAGTTCGCCGGTGCTGGGCGGACCGTTCTCCGTTAAGTTCGTTGTCGCGACAACTTATTTATGTATCGGCCGCGAGTCCGCTGATTTATATTGCTGTGCTGTGAAATTAGCTGCGGGGGGGAGGTGGGGTCGGAGGGGGGGGGGGCGAGATGAATGTTTACAAATAATAAATCACATTCTTGAGATGAACTGGAAGAGGTCAACACAATAACGACACTTCGTCTACCTTCTACCTTTGATCGAAGCCCCGAGTCAGCCTGAGCTCAGCTGGATGCTGCTCTCTCTCTCTCTGCTGCCCCCCCCCTATTCATTCCGTAACCCCCTCTGCCCCCCCCCCCAGTCGTCCGTGCTGTCGACGCCCTGATGAGCCCGATGCCAGAAGTTTCGACCACTGCCTCTAACCAACTGCATCTCTCTCTCTCGATAGGATCATTATTCCCGCTGCCTTCTGTTCAGCGTCTTGAGATGCGGTCATATTTGATCGCTCTATGAACCCACGTTGCATTGTGTTGCCTAAAGGGGGATTAGTGTGTACTCATACTCATGTCTAATTAACGAGAGGATAAAGGAACTCAAACTGGAGCTGTGCGAATTCCGTGCCTCCTGTAACCTCTCCAAGCGTCTGTGTGGGTGGGTGACCTGCCAGTCTCACTATCGCGATTGGCTACGTACGGTGCAAAAGAAGTTCAACATACACACATACATTGACGACGCCATCACAGCAATTCGTCCAACAACCGACATTTTTTGAAATTAAATAATAATATCCACAGCTGTGTCAATCCACTGCTGGATGAATGACCTCCCCATGCTGTGTGTCTGTCGTGGGGGTTTAGTTTGACCACACTTCACCACACCGGTTTAGTGCGAGAGTTGTCGAGTGGTGGTGAACGGGTGGGTGGGGGTGGAAGGCGCAGAACCGGTTCTGATGTCACCGAAGTCGCCCGAATCGAACTCGGCACGCCGGGGTCCCCGTTCGGCGCGGTGCGCTAACCGCTGCGCCACCCCTCCCCCCGCCGTCGGGGCTTGAAGCTGCCCGAGAAGCTCTGCCGTGTGCTGGCGAAAGCGATTTGTCAAAGAACGGGGGGCTCCGGCCATCGCTCACGACAGCTGATGCCGCGGTCCAGTCGCCAGTTTGTTTGTGCGTTTGTTTTTCTTGATTAGCCTGCCCGTTGAGTTAGAAGCGTCTTGTGGTCGATGGAGAGACTCACCCACCACGGCCACCGGCAATGTGGAATTTCCACCAGAGGCTCACTGAGGACTGTGCGCACGAGGTGAGTGCCGTCACGTGTTCGACGAGGCAGGAAGTCGCCTTTGAAGTTGGTTACGTTTATCTCACTCCTACCCAGGTCGCTTTCGTTGAAATAAAAAAAATAAACATCTCAGTTTAACACGTCGGCTTTCGCGACCAATATCCATAATACAGTTTTTTTGGGTTAGATCGTGTAAATATATAAATGTGTCGTTAAACCCGCCACCACCCGATGCAGCCAATTAGTAAGGGTTGTCACGTAAACAGAACACGCGATTTAACCCAAAACAACCTCTGTTATGGACAACTAATCTCATCAGTGTCTCGCCTGTCTGAGCAAGGGGCGTTCGCGTCTAATTGAATGAATAAATGACTCATGCACTTGGATTATTTTGCTGCGATGAATGTCCACACGATAAGCCGCTTTGTAGAGCCGTCATTCGTTGGCCAGGTCGCCTCTGAATAATAAGCTAATCGATTATTATTCTAATAGCTACGAACCCGGCGACCTGAGTTCGATTCTCGCTCACGGCCAACACCAGCGACGATTGTCCGAACCGGTCCTGGGCCTCCCCTATGTCGACTGAACCTCAAATGAGTACCTGGTGCGGTGTGTTAGCATCGCCACGACGGAGACAAAGGCGGTCGGGCGTGGTTCTGGCCACCATCATAGATGCTCGCTAACAGCACTTGCCACAACAGTCTGTTAAGGCTATACGGGGGATCTTTGTGTACGGTGTGAGTGTGCGGAAATATGTGTGCGTAACAGTATATGCGCTGGCAGTGTTGTTGTTCGTTACATTGCGCAATGAGCGTATAACTTTACGGTCGATGCACGACCAGGGCTAACATCAGCGGCGAGCGGTTTCTGACCATTTTAGTCAACTCACCCCTGAACGAGTGCCGAGCGCGCGGTGCGTGAAACATCGGCAACGTGGAGACAAACGCGGCCCGGGCGTGGTGGGGGTGACGGCTGCCTCGCCTCCCGCTCGCGCGCCGTGGCGACCTCAATAGGCGCTCGCGAACGGCACTTTCCCCCCAATTCCTTTGTGCGGAACGCTCTTCCGTTCCGATGTTAGGACGCCGCAGGAGCTATAATGCACTTTTAAACAATCTCGATTGGAAACTCACTTCTTTGTTGTGTTTAGTTCGGTGCCCTTCCCCCGCACCTCCGATTGCCACGGTTGCCTACGTACGGTGCGAAAGAAGTTCGACATGCATCCGCGCCTAGGCTTCACGGGGAAGGGTCTCCGGTATTTTGATTAATTATTATTATTATTATATCCCCACCGTGATCCCTTCCCGGAGGGCTCAACGGAGACGCACCACGCCCAGCGCCTCGCCCGCCACGCCCGTCCGCTCGCCCCACCACCACCACAACCACCACCACCACAACCACCACCACAACCACCACAACCACCACCACCCACCAACCTCCCCCGCGTCCAGCGGAAGGGTCGTGTAAGGTCGAGTCGGAGGGACGCACGTCCCGGCGAGGCTCGCTCGAGCCGGGGTTTTGGGACGAGTTCTCCCGCAAGTCGACGTTTCGTGCCCCACAGCCCCCGAGGATTTGTGGCTCACCCTTCGCTCGGCGATGACTGCTGGTGGCTTGCAGTGCGTTCCCTCTTCGCGCCGTTCGTATCGCGCGCGGCTGCTGCTGCTACGGCGCTGCGTTCCACGTCAGCTAATAAGGGGCAATGTCTCTTCCTTTGTTTTACCCAATTAAAGTAATTTGACGGTAATTTTAAACATTTTGCCAGTTTGTTCCTGCAGCCACTTAGGAATGGAATACATCAGAAACATTGAAGGGGGTGGGGGGGCGGTTGGGGGGGGGGGGCTTTGCACCAGCATTGAGAAGTTACAGTACAACAACATCCACAACAACAACAACATCAACAACAACATCAGCAGCAGCAATGCAATCCATCGAAGGTTCGTCACCCATCGAGATGAGCAATATCCTCGAAGCGTTTGCATTCGTATCGCCCGGGTAACATCACCATTCCATACGCTCGACACGCGCGCCGTTGGTCCGGCTGCGTTTACATCGTAATTGTAAATCAAGTGTCACGCTCAAACCCCCAGGTTCAACTTTCCTTCCTGTGTGCCAACCGTGACAGCTCCAAGCCGACGTTCATTCCACCACACCGCACACGCACCTCCTCCTCCTCATCCTAACCCTCCTCATTCCCCTCCTCATCCTCCCACCTCCCTCCTCCTGCTGTCTCTGCTTGAGTGATTCCACACTTCCACCCTCTCCTCCCCAATGCACCGCGCGGCTCTCTCCGTCTCTAGGTTGCAGAAACGCCGTGATATTTTTTTGGCTACGAGCGTTGGAACTTTTCCAAAACAAAACTCGGGGTCGTTCGGAACGAGCGCGTACACTTTACATGTGCACGTGCGCGCGTGTACGTGTGTGCGTGTGTGTGAGTGTGGGGAACGGTAGTGTAGCGGTCAGCACACTGCGCTACGAGGTCGCTACACCAGTGACGATTATTTGAGCCGACAAGGGGTCTCCCCGAGGTCGACTCAGCTTCAAATGAGTACCTGGTGCGGTGTGCAAACATCGCCACTGGGGAAACAAAGGCGGCCGGGCGTGGTGCTGGCCACCCTTCCCCTCGTGTGCCGTGCCAGCCTTCATAGGGGTGGGTGGCTTTGTCTAAGGTGTGGGGTGTGGTAGTGTCTTGGTTAGCGCGCTGTGCTACGAATCCGACGAGCCGAGGTCGATTCATTCCCGCTCATTGCACAACATCGGTGACGAATTATCTCGAACCATTCCTGGGCCTCCCCTGAAATGGGCACCGAGTTCGATTGTGTACACGTCACAAAGGTGTCGAGGCGTGGTCCCTTGACACGCCACCCCATTGTGCGCTGTCGGCGTTCGGCGGTGTTCGCTCACAGCACTCTCCCCAGCGCCCCGCGTGGAGGGTATATGGCCTGCGTGGGGATCTTTGTCGTCGTGCCTGTGTGTGTGTGCGTGTGTGTGTGCGTGTGTGCGTGAGTGAGTGTGTGTGTATGTGTGTGTGCGTGTGTGTGTGTGTATGTGTCTGTGTGTGTGTGTGTGCGTGTGAGTGTGTGTGAGTGAGTGAGTGTGAGTGTGTGTGTGAGTGAGTGTGTGCGTGTGTGTGTGTGTGTGAGTGAGTGAGTGTGTGTGTGTGAGTGTGTGTGTATGTGTGTATGTGTGTGTATGTGTGTGTGAGTGTGTGTGTGTGAGTGTGTGTGTGTGAGTGTGTGTGTGTGAGTGTGTGTGTGTGAGTGTGTGTGTGAGTGTGTGTGTGTGAGTGTGTGTGTGAGTGTGTGTGTGAGTGTGTGTGTGAGTGTGTGTGTGAGTGTGTGTGTGTGAGTGTGTGAGTGTGTGTGTTGAGTGTGTGGAGTGTGTGTGTGAGTGTGTGAGTGTGTGTGTGAGTGTGTGTGTGCGTGTGCGTGTGAGTGTGTGTGTGTGTGTGAGTGTGTGTGTGTGAGTGTGTGTGTGTACGGCGGTGTGTGAGTGTGTGTGTGAGTGTGTGTGTGTGAGTGTGTGTGTGAGTGTGTGTGTGTGTGAGTGTGTGTGTGTGTACGGCGGCGTAGCTGCGTAGCGTGCTGCACTGTTGACCCGGCGATCTGATTCGTTATGGACATGCTGACATTGGTATGAATGTGCGTGAGTGAGTGAGTGAGTGCACGTGTCGGGGGTGAGTGTGTGTCCGTGCGGGAATGTGTGTGCGAGTGTGTGTTGGGGAGCGGTGGTGCAATGGTTAGCGCGCTGTGCTGTGAACTCGGCCATCTGATTTCAATTCCCGACGACGGAACAATAATTCATCGCTGGTGAATACTTGAACTGTTCCTAGACCCTCGGCTAAGTTTACTCGGCCCAAAAAAATGAGCACCTACAGATGTAGAAAAAATCGGGAAGCTGTGTGCCATAAAAACATTTGTTACATTTAAAAAAGATGAGTATTGGTGCGATGTCTCAACACCAGCAGTGTGGCAACAAATCCAGCACTTGCCCCACCAGCCTGTTTAAGGCTGCACGGGGAATCTTTATCTTTATTATATATGTTTCTGTGTGTGGGCACTGTGGCGAATATTTGAATCGGTCCTGGGCCTCCTCTAGGTCGACTCAGCCTTAAATGAGTACCTGGTGCTGTGCGTAAACATCATCACTGGGGAGACGGCCGAGCGTGGTGCTGGTCACCCACCCACCTCGCGTGCCCTGGCGGCCCTCACGAGTGCGACTCGCGGACAGCACTTGCCCCAAGAGTCTGCTCAAGGCTACAAGGGGGATCTTTATCTCTCTTGCGCGTGTGTCAGCGTGGAACGCACGGCACGGTGGGGGTGGGTGTGGGGGGCGGTGTGGAGGGGTAGGGAAGAGCGGGAGGGGGGGGTTATAGGTGCCCCGAGGTAGGGGGTTGGAGTGAGGGAGTCATCAGTCATTAGAGCAGAGATGTTCACATCCACAGAGGCGACCGGCTCTGCCCGGATCTAGTCAAACGGGAAAAAAGTTGCGGTGCTTCTCACCGCGTGGTGGGCGGGGGGGTCGAGGTTTTTGAATTCGCGGCCTAAATCGCCTCGGTGTGCGTTTGATGCAAGTCGGGAGTGGTGGCGCAGTGGTTAGCGCGCTCCTTCCACGGGCCGTTCGCTGACACAACGCAGGGTGATCACGATTCGGCGATCTGAGAGACATTCGGAAATGGGCAATGTTTTTTATTTATGGCTCACCAAGCCCGCACAACGGACCAGCGTGGTGAAGTATGGTCAAGCAACTGACGTGGCACAGCGAGGCTTCGTCCAGGGGGTGGGCTTGACGGGGGGGGGGGGGGGGCTCCTCGTCCCCTCCGCGTCATTGACGCGAAACTGATGGCCCAGACGGGAGGTCTGCGTGCACGTACAATTGAACTTCTTTCGCGCCGTACGCCACCAACCGTGCTGATTGGGGACCGTGGTGAGGTACGCACGCCCCTGCTGCGTGAGAACGAATCTCTCGCTTGGCTTTGCCCCCCCCCCCCCCTGGACACGTTGTTGATGTTGGCAAGCCGTCATCATCGAACAATTCCGCTTGAGTTATCACAAGGCTCGGCACACTAAACTAAAACAATGTTTTTTATTTTACCAGGTAAGGTCCACAGAGCTATGTAGCTTTTTTTTCCAGAAGCCACAAATGAGAGCCCAACGAAGCGGCTCATCACGTGGAAGCGTAGAGCAGCCACATGCTCTGAACGCACGTGGCCTATACGTGGAGGGAAAACCCGGAGGGCCCGGATAATAACCACGCGACCACGGGAGAGAGATAGAGACACGACAACTCCAAATATACAACAGCAGACGTCAGGGTCGGGATGGAACCCACGACCTCCTGCATACCGGGCGAGGTCGTTAACATCTCCTAGCCACCATGGCGCCCCACGCGTGGCCTCGGCGCGCCGTGCGGGTTTCTGGCGAGGAGTCTGCAGCCAATTACGAATTTCCGAGCGGGCGGGCACTCCTCGGCACGTCGCAGTCGCAAGTTATTTGCCGCTGAACCTTGGAAGCGCTTTCATGTTCCTGTTGGGCCTCTGGCGTAGTGAGTGAGGGGAGGAGGCTGAGGCTGCGGTGGTGGTGGTGGTTGTAGGCAGTCGTCCCCCCCCTCCAACTAGGGCAGAGGAGCGACGATCACAACAACGAGCGGAACGCCGGGCGGATAAAATACAGCGAGTTGACACAGTATGGGGCGCTGTGCATCTGCCAGTCATCTCAGTCGATCAACCCATGGCACCTGGGTCTGTCCCGTGACCTCTTGCCAGCAGCGAGCTTTCGACACTTCACGTGGCCTCAAAGTGCACGTGGCCTGGCACAGCCGCCGTAGGCGACGTCACCGCCACTCGTTGGCGAATGGCGCTGTCGGTGGGCGACACCGCGAACTCACCCGGCCCAGCACGACGCCGCGGGAACATCCCGGAGATACTGGCTAAGGAACGTGCGCGGCTATGGCGCAGCGTGCCACGTGCGGCGTGCGTGCGTCCAGATAGCCAATCAGCTGATAGATGAGGGGGCCTCACCCCTCTCCCCCCTCACCCCCCACGCGCGCCCTGCGGGGTCGTGCGTGGCGGGGTACGAGAAGACCGTCGTTCCGGGCTGCGTGGTGAGTGCGGGTCGGTGGAGGCGGACGGTTTGCACCCCCGAGGCACAACTGGGACACGTCATGGACGCAGCGAGAAGAGGAGAGTAGAGACCTCCATGCGGATGCATCGTCTTGAGTGTGGCATTTATGATGATTAATTTAATCACATTTGTCCAACGAAAACTGCAGGACTTTAATGTCCCTGGGAAGACGAACATATTTCCCAGGACAGCTGCTGCTACTTCCTCAGCAATGATTATAATCCTGGAGAAAAAGAGACAGGTGTCAACCCCAATTAAAACAATTGACGTCGGCTGCGCTACCCTCTGCTGCGCATCAAATAACCCGACAGCAGCCTATAGCACCTGTTATACACCGCATAGCGCTCGGTCATCCAGGCTGTTTTCCCTGCTGAGCTTCCAAGATATCACGAACATCGATCGCATGCCCGCGTGCTTCCGTCGTGGGCAGCATTACGATAGCTGACGATGAGCACTGATTGAAAGCGCATCTTCTTCGCCTTCGCCTGGGCCCACGTGCTATGCCGTTGCTTCTCAACGTCAAGTGTCGTGCTTCAACGACATGCTTTGGCCTCGTCACCCATTGTTTGTAGACGTTCAAAGGTGACATTGGCTGTTTGCGTTTCAGCCTGCATGTAGCCCTCATCGCAAACTTCCTCGCGCGGTGTATCTCTGTTTGCTTGAGAGGGAGGTGGTGGGGGTCCGAGTGGGTGTGGAGGGCCTTGAACGGCCCCGGCGTGTGGCTGTGTTTACCGAGACACCGACACGAGCTGGCACCCATCAGACGGGGCGGAGAGGGCAAACGCAATGAGTGGGGGCGGTACAATAGACGAGACGGGCAGTCCGCAGCGGCGTAGCCGTGGTGGGCATTGCCCCTGGTGCACGGACTGAAATGCTCCCCCACCCCCCAACTCTCATTACGCTGGAATCCCCCCCGCAACCGGCAAGTTGGGGGGCGGGGGGCTGTAGTGCAGTTCCACCGCCTTCACACTCAATAGCTACGCCACTCAACAGGGACGGACATTTACAAACAGGACAGACGGCGCAGATGGATGGGGGCGGGGGGGAGTTGATTCGAGCGCGGCGAGGCCTGGTTGATACCGCGGGGGTGGATTAACCGTGGCCACACCCCACGTGGTCGCCCGTCTGCTTCACTCGCAGCAGAGGGTGAACACGCCGCGGTGTCGTCAGCGAGAGTGAGGCCATCGCGCGTGCCCGCGTCGCGGTCCGAATTCGTAACAAATTCGTAACACGACTCAAATTTGCAATATGCCCCACAAATTACTCCGATCGGAATTACACGCACACGCACGCGCGCGCACGCACACACACACGCGCACACACACACGCACACACACGCGCACACACACACGCACACACACACGCACGCGCACACACACACATGCACACACGCACACACACACACGCGCACACGCGCACACACGCACACACACACACGCGCGCACACACGCACACACACACACGCGGCGACTAACTGCGAACACTTGGGCAGGACGCTCTTGAGAAAGAGTCGCGAGGCTCGCGCAGGATGATCATTATAACAAGAGCAGCTTTCGCCGTAAGCCGGTGGGGCTACAAACGAGAGGGGCGCGAACGCGAGCTGACATGTCTTGCTGGACCACGAAAGTTGGGGCCGCGAACGGTGGCAGCGTTCATCCGGGAGGTGCCGCATAGGCAGAGAGACGTGCGGGAGTTCAAGTTCATTTATTAGGTGTAGCCCTGTGAGCCATTCGGCTCTTGAATCGGGTACAACCGCAACAAACAAACAACAAAAACATGAACAAGAAAACATCTTAAAGTGACTATGTGACTATGTGCAAACAGAAAAATACAGGGAAAAACTGCAAAGTCTTCCAGAAAAAAAAAACACCGTACACCAACGCTGTGCAAAAATCCCAGTGGGATGCAAGTCAAACAACAACAACAACAACCACAACTTAGATTAAGACCATCAGTCTAACTCCGTACTACAACAAACAAACATGGCCAAACCAGTAAACTTTTCGAAATCATGATTCGCAGTGCCACGGTTTCAGCGGCTCTGTCGCCTTTCGATCGCCTTCAGAGTTCTTCACAGCCGTACAAGACTTCCGTGAGACGCACGTGACGGCCTGAAAAAATGACTCAATAACCGTGCGATTTATGCGTTGTGTCATTTACCTTCGGACAACAGCCACGTTGACTCACTCTACTGTTATGCTAATGTTGAAATAGAGCCGACACGTACAGCCCCTTGTCAATCCACTGCCGGACGAGAGACTTCAATCCACTCGCTCATCAACAGCCAAAGTGATTTTTGTTTTACATTTAGCTAGGAACATCCTCACTCAAAATGTCTCTTTCACACCGTACGTTGCCAACCGTGCTGTAGATTTCGCAGTTGGTGGATGAGAGACGGGGGGGGGGGGCGGTGTGGATGAGGTTTTGTGTTTTTCCACTTCGGCTGCAGAAATGGCAAATCTGCCTAGTGACAGCAGCACGGACGCAACGGCCTCCTCTTGTGAATAACGCCACGGGACCTTTAACGTCCTCCGCTGAAGCAAGCCGCGCGTCGATTTTTTTACAACGAATAGTGTGTACGGCGCAAAAAGAAGTCCAACATACTTACTATACACAGGTAGCCTTATAATTTGGTATATTATTGTGATACTTAAAAACACGACTTATTCGTGTGAAAGACTGCAAATATTCCTTCCCTTTACGTGCACCGGGCCCTCTCCGCACATTAATTACCCCCACACAGCCACACACACACACACTCACACACACACCCATACACACACACACCCACCCACACACAGACCCACCCACACACCCACACACCCACCCACACACACCCACACATCCACCCACCCACACATCCCCACACACACACACCCACACACTCACCCACACACCCCCACACACACCCCCACACACCCACCCACACACACACACCCACACACCCACCCATACACCCGCCCACCCACACACACACCAACCCACACAGCCACCCATACACCCACACACCCACCCATACACCCACACACCCACCCACCCACACATCCACCCACCCACACACACACCCACACACCCACACACACACCCATCCACACACCCACACACACACCCATCTACACACACACACACCCACCCACACACCCACCCACACACCCACACACACACCCATCCACACACACACACACCCACACACCCACCCACCCACCCATACACCCACCCACACAGCCACCCACACAGCCACCCACCCCCTTTCCCGAGGGAGGAAAGAAGCTGGAAGTTGGGGGGGGGGGACGAAAGGAAAGATGTGAAATGGGAAATAACGTGCGTCTGTCAGCCGCCACCACCGCCACCGCCGCCACCGTGGAGGATGTTGGGGTTGAGGAAGGGCCCTCCCGTGACGCTCCTCGCGAGTCCCCTGGCGCCCGCGGCCTCGCGCCGTTCAAAACTCCAACCGCTGAGACGTCGCTTCTTGTTTGAGCCTCTCTCGTTTTTTAATGAAATAATTTTCAAGCACTTATCCCTCTTTTACATAATTCGTGTATTTTTTACATTTCCGTTCTGCCACTTGTCGTCGTGCGATAACGTGGACCACCGCCCAGGCCGACGCAGCGTTTAGAGAGAGAGAGCGAGTTCAAATCCTGGTTGGGCTTGACTCAGCCCCCCTCCCCACCCCATCATCGCTCCCTCCGGGGTCGATAAAATAAGAGTACCACGTTGTGGCCAAAAGTTCAACAGTGGTCGCCCCTATATGGATAGACTCGCCCCCGCCGTACGCGCGCGGCATTGCCACCACAGCTCCGGGGCTGCACGAGAGAGTTGAGGAGCGCCGATACCGCAGCGGCCGCAGGTCGATTTCACGGTGCGTGCACGTTGCACGTGCGTGGTTCAGTGGCAGCAATTCGTCGTTGCACGAAATGTGTCGCTTCACAGGACGACCCCCTTCTTTTCGCGAACGCTTCTGCCGCGGCTCATCGACGAATCGCCGGTTCGACTCCATCTCCAGGCGCGCCAGCTCAAGCGATGGTGCGCCTTCCTTGGACCCCGCTCGCCTCTACCCAGCCAGCAGCACCGATAGGCACGGCGCCACGGCGATTCGGTGGGCAGGTCGCTCGCGTGCGATGGGGGCAAAGTGTGGGTACTCACCAGCTCGCACAAGAGCGTGCAAGGGTCGAGCAAATACCCTCCAGAGCTCCCGCGAAGTGGAGGCCCTTTGACATGGGCGAGCAATTGCAAGGCTGCTCCTTTACCCCGTTAGTCCACAGGCCCCTTTATGGACACGCGACTGCGGGTGTCCCCGGGGAGACAAAGGCGGCCGGGCGTGGTGCTGCCCACACACCCCCTCGTGCGCCGTGCCGGCCTTCATAGGTGCTATTCGCTAGCAGCACTTGCCCCAACAGTGTGTGAAGGCTACACGGGGGATCTTTGTCTTTGTCCCCAGGGTGACGAAGGGGAAACGTGTGGAACCTGGCTCCGTGTTCGAACCGCGGTGTTGGTGTTGTGATCCTGGAATGCCGCGAGCGAGGATGGGAGGGAGCTCCGCCTGCCTGGGTTTCCTGTCGCCCATCTCAGGCGGTGGGGGGGGGGCGGGGGGGGGCGGAGGGGGTGGGGGGGCGGAGGGGGTGGGGGCTTTCCTCCGCGGCCCGACCTCGGCGAGGGCTGGGGAGCTTGTGTGTACGTGTCTGTGTGTACGTGTCTGTATGTGTACGTGTGTGTATGTGTACGTGTGTGTGTGTGTACGTGTGTGTGTGTGTGTACGTGTCTGTGTGTACGTGTGTGTGTGTACGTGTGTGTGTGTGTACGTGTCTGTATGTGTACGTGTGTGTGTACGTGTCTGTGTGTACGTGTGTGTGTGTACGTGTGTGTGTGTACGTGTGTGTGTGTACGTGTCTGTGTGTACGTGTCTGTATGTGTACGTGTGTGTACGTGTCTGTGTGTACGTGTGTGTGTACGTGTCTGTGTGTGTACGTGTGTGTACGTGTCTGTGTGTACGTGTGTCTGTATGTGTACGTGTGTGTGTACGTGTGTGTACGTGTCTGTGTGTGTACGTGTGTGTGTGTACGTGTCTGTGTGTACGTGTCTGTGTGTACGTGTCTGTATGTGTACGTGTGTGTGTGTACGTGTCTGTGTGTACGTGTCTGTATGTGTACGTGTGTGTGTGTACGTCTGTGTGTACGTGTGTGTGGGGGGGGGTCGTAGTGTAGTGGTTAGCGTGCTGCGCTACGAACCTAGCGACCCGGGTTCGATTCCCGCTCACTGGCCAACAACAGTGACGATTATCTGAACCGGTCCTGGGCCTCCCCTAGGTCGGCTCAGCCTCAAACTGAGTACCTGGTGCGGTGTGTAAATATTGCCACTAGGGAGACAAAGGCGGCCGGGCGTGGTGCTGGCCACCCACCCCCCTCGTGTGCCGTGCCGGCCTTCATAGGGGTTCGCGAACAGCACTTGCCCCAACAGTCTGTTAAGGCTATACGGGGGATCTTTGTTTTGTCTATGGAGGAAGCTCGTGAAGGACGCTTTTGGGAAGTTGGAGGAAGTAGCCCTCCAAAAATAATAGAGGGCGTAGGAGCGACGCTCACAACAACGAGCTGAGCGCCGAGCGGCTAAAGAGCAGCAGGTTTTTCGCAGCAGGGGTCACATGTGACGGTGTTCTTGATCAGTCAACTCATGGCACCGGGGGTCTGTCCCCGTGACCTCTTGCCAGCAGCGAGCCTTCGACGCTTCCACGCGGCCTCAAAGTGCACCTAGCCTGACACGAGCGGCGCGCTGACGTCACCGCCACTCCGTGATGAATGGTGACCGACAACGCCGATGAGTGGGACTCGTGGCACGGGGAGGCAATTATCCACAGCCCTCCTGCGGGTCTCCTTTGAGAGCAGGGGTCGGTTTCAAATGTGGGGGGCCGGGCGAGTTACTCGTAACAGCCTCTACCCTGTGGTCTCCTTAAACCCGGCGCATTCGCCCCGCCCGAGAAACGAATCCACGTCGACGCGGTCATCGTTGTAAGGCGACGCGCGCGAGAGAGCAACGCTGCCTCCGCGCCGTGCAGCCGCGCGGAGCGACTCTCGGGTTTTAATAACAGAGCTCGATGTCGAATTCCAGTCTAATTGCCTCCCTGGAAATGCAACATTGACGCAATAACGATACGGTTATGCCAAACCTTTTGGGCGGGGAGGCGCGCGGCTTGGGAAAGCCGCGCGCGTCGCTCGTATGAAGAGTTCATTGAGTTTCCCGTGGTCGAGACAAAATGATGGAGCGGCAGCCGGAGGAGCGATCGCGCGCCCGTCAGGATCTCGCCCAACCGCGGTCGGAGTAGCGAATGAAATTGGCTCGTGCCAATTCGCAGCGCGCATGGCTGGTGTTGCGCACCCCCCCCCCCCCCCCTCGAAGGGACGGTGGCCCCGACGGTCTCGGCCAGGGGTGGGCGACCCGCAGAATCTCGGTCGGTGGGGAGTCACCGGTCGAGGCGGCACGTGTTGTTGTTAGCACGAGGCAGGGGTCGGCAACCTGCGGCTCTTCAAGCACCTTGCTGCTTCGCGACTTGACCTGTTACTGACCCACCGCCGCCTCGTATTCACCGCAGTGCATTGGCAGCTCTTGAAATATTGAGGGTTTTTTAATTTTATATATACCGAATTCGAATTAATTGTCTCTTCTTGATGTTTTGCTTGACGATCCCTGGTCCAGTCTCACGACGGAGTGCCAGTAGGTAGGGGTTAGGCCTTCATCCAGCAGTGGATTGACACCGATCTGCACACGCCTCTCTCCACAGGCGTGCGCGATGCTGTGCTGTGCACGCCTGTGGAAAGAGCGACACACATCGACGGACGCACGCGGGCGCAAACCTCCTCTGCGTCCTGTCAAACATTAACGGAATCCACAAACACGACGCTTGACTGCATCCGTACGCACACACGCGACGTCGCGCGGGCCACAAAGACCACTCGCACCACTCCTCCCCACGTCCACGAGACGCCAACCACGTTGCACTTCGTGTAAACCCGCGGATGGGCCCGCGCGGCTTGACGTAACACGTGGACGCGTCTGTGCGCGCGCTGGAGGGGAAATATTTAGTCTCGGGAGCTTCCAAACGGGGAGATTTGTGGCCTCGTGCGACGGAGCTTCGGAGACACACGGGGTGGGGGGGGGCGCGCGAGGTCTCCGTGCGCTCCGGGTCGCCGCCGCTCATCACCTGCGCTTTGAATCGCCGCGCTTTGAACTCTTGCGGCTCGGCACTCAGAATCCTCGCCCGCGTGGAACAAAATCTTCACGGTCTTCGCCTCCCCCCCGCCGCCTCTTTGCTACCGAATAGCGTCCGGTAAGCTCCCATCCCCCTGCCTCTCACCGACGACATGTACGGTACGAAGCTGCGCATTGGGTGGTCACGCATCCTCCTCCTCTCCCCTATGTCTCGTGTGGCGGTGACGCGGTTGTTTTTATGCCGATTTATGTTTTGCTTCACTGCCGTCGTTTCTTTTGACGACCCAGGTCACTCGTGTGAATGCGACTTCCTGTCCTGGTCTCCCGCGAGCTCTCAGCCCGGTCACACACCAAGTAAACTTGACACTTGAAACTCACCCCATGCAAATCGGTCACCCACCCACTCGTTCACCCACTCACTCGTTCACCCACACACTCGTTCACTCACCCACCCACCCACTCGTTCACCCACCCACTCGTTGACCCACCCACTCGTTCACCCACCCACTCGTTCACCCACCCACTCGCTCACCCACCCACTCGCTCACCCACCCACTCGTTCACCCACCCACTCGCTCACCCACTCACTCGTTAACCCACCCACTCGCTCACCCACCCACTCGTTCACCCACTCGTTCACCCACCCACTCGCTCACCCACCCACTCGTTCACCCACCCACTCGTTCACCCACCCACTCGCTCACCCACCCACTCGCTCACCCACCCACTCGTTCACCCACCCACTCGCTCACCCACCCACTCGTTCACCCATCCACTCGCTCACCCACCCACTCGCTCACCCACTCACTCGCTCACCCACCCACTCGTTGACCCACCCACTCGTTGACCCACCCACTCGTTCACCCACCCACTCGTTCACTCACTCACTCACCATCTCACTCACCATCGACTCACTCTTGCAAAGAAGACGACTCTACCCTGCTCTCTTGACTTCTCTCACCCGGTTAAAGTAAGTAATCGACTTTAAACGTTTCCTTCACGTAGCTTCGTAAACATTCCACCAGAGGGCAGTGCACATCAGCGTCAGCAAAGCGTCGCTTGTTCGTGCGAGTCGGACGCGCAGTCCCCCACTTCCCCTCCGCCGTGTCTTCCGTCGGCGTACCGCGTTCTCTGTCGGCACAGTGTCCCAATATCAGCTTGGCGGGCGCACGTGGAGCGAAACGTCGGACATCGTGCCCAAAGAGCACACAGCGCGTTACGACCCGACAGCGCATCGGAGAGCTACGCAGCGTCAGTCGTGAGGCCTGAACGTCATCAGAGATGAACTCCTGGGAGATCAGGACGTGGGAATTGGCAGTTGTGAAGTACGTTGAACTTCTTTCGCACCGTACGTAGCCAGCCGTGCTCATAGGAGGTGCGAGAGAAGGACAACGAACTAAACACAAAAAAAATCAGTTCTAATGAAGTGAGTTTTCAATCTGGATGATTAAAAGTGCATAGCTCCAGTGGCTTCCTAATATCGGAAGGAGGTGCGCTCCAGACGGCCACAGAAGCGCATCTGTGTTCGATGGCTCGCCAACAGCCGCTGTGCAGAGACACGCTGGGAATTGTTTGGAGCTCTGCCTTCACCCAGTCGCCCGTGCTGCAGACTCCCCGCCCCTGTTCAACTCCAGCCTGGGTGGCCCAGAAGTCAGGACACATAGGGCTATTATATATTTTAACAAATCACATAGGGTTAGTTAAATTATTTTAACAAGCGTTCAAACTCGCTTCCATGCACATGAATGCATGATGCACGAATTATCTCTTGAAATAACTTAATTTAGGATTTTTAAAGATTACAGGCGTACACTTTAACACGTAGGCTTTGGCGACCAATATTCATAATAAAGGTTTTTGGGTTAGATCGCGTAAGTATAAATGTGTCGTTACCCTCCACGACCCGACACAGCCAATTAGCAAGGGATTTTTCACGTAAACAGCCCACCGGTGTGTTGGAGAGTAAATCCACGACATTCACAATCTGAGTAGCACGACGTTTCGCTGGTAATTACATCAACCAGCATCATCGGGCGATTTGCCAGAATAGTGAAGCCATCCACCTGCTTCCGGTCTTAAATAGAGCAGCAGCACGGCGTCATTGTAATTATATAATAGGTTAGTAATTAGTTAATTGGTTTGTTTCCTCTATAAGGAATTGTAATTGTAAGATGTATTACTTAATAATACGCTTCCAGGCCGCACTAAGCCTGTAGCTGTCAGATCGGTTAAAGTTATTCGTATTTCTCTCAATTTCAATGGATTCTCGAATTAGTCTTGGCCAGTAATAATTAGTTTTAAACAAGACTTAAACGTTGTCAAAATCAATTGAGTGTCCTTGTTGGCAAGCATGTCCTGCAACTGCCGACAGTTGTGTTTCAGATAATTTAATATTTCTATGGTGTTCTTTTAATCTTACGCTAATGGCACGTCCCGTCTGTCCCATAGAGCATCTGCCACATACGCAATCAATTGTCGTGTGGTGGAGGGTCACGACACACTTAGACTCACGCGATCGAACCCACACACCTTTATTGTGAACAGGTGAGCAAATCGAACATTCATCGATTGTGCTTTGTCTCAATTCACCCGGGGTCTCTGGGTCGAGGTTTGTAAACCACGGAGTTGAGGTAACCCCCACAGGAAGAAAAAGAAGAATAACAATAGATGTTGATGAAGTTAATAACAATAGATATTGATGACGATAATAACAATGGATATTGATGACGATGATAACAATAGATGTTGATGACGATGATAACAATAGATATTGATGAAGTTAATAACAATAGATGTTGATGATGATAATAACAATAGATATTGATGACGATGATAATAGATATTGATGACGATAATAACAATAGATATTGATGAATATGATAACAATAGATGTTGATGACGATGATAACAATAGATATTGATGAAGTTAATAACAATAGATGTTGATGATGATAATAACAATAGATATTGATGATGATGATAATAGATATTGATGACGATAATAACAATAGATATTGATGACGATGATAACAATAGATGTTGATGGCGATGATAACAATAGATATTGATGAAGTTAATAACAATAGATGTTGATGACGACAACAACAATATATGTTGATGACGACAACAACAATAGATGTTGATGACGACAACAACAATAGATACAATATTAACTTGAAGACTATACATTTAAATATTTTAATGCCAATGTTGAAATAAATTAAACAATCCCTTACGCGTCCTGACTTTTTGAGCGACCCTCTATAAACAGTGGCAATAAACATCGCCACTGTTTATCAACATCGCCACTCTGTCTGTATGTTGCACGCTCCAAATTAAGGACGTGGGCAGGTGCTCCAAATCGAGGGCAAACACATTGATTGTGGTTAATCTGTAAGATGCAACAGCACGTGTGTCACACACAGCAATCCTCAACCGAGTCGCCATTAACCACGTGACTGGTTTACACATGCGGTTATTCAATAACCCTGCCAGCCACCTACAGGCCCAACTCAGTCATCGCATGCTGCTGAACACACATGCATTGATGCACTGCACAGCACATCAGGACTTTAACACGTAGGCTTTCGCGACCAATATTATTCATAACAAACGTTTTTGGGTTAGATCGCGTCATTTATAAATGTGTCGTAACCCTCCACAATAACCCCCCCTCCACCTCAAATCGTTGAACCTGATGAGTTAAATGATGACGTCACCCTGCTGCTGCTGCTCTATTTAAGACCGGGAGCAAGAGCAGAGCCTCACCATTCTGGCGAATTGCCCGATGATGCTGGATGCAATTACCAGCGAAACGTCGTACAAAAAAAAAATGTTGTGGTTTCACGCTTCAACACACCGGTGGGCTAAAGTAGTGAACTATTTGTCTTTTGTCAACGTGACACTTTTTTTGCTGATTGGCCGTGTCGGGTGTTGGAGCGTTACGACACATTTATAAATAACGTGATCTAACCCAAAAACGTTTATTATGAGCATCAGCACTTTCACAGAACCACACTTTACTCCCTTGCTTCACAAGGAAATAATTAAAAGAGTGGTTCATTCCTAATGTGCCACGCTCTCCCCCACAGAACGAGTGTCCCCTTGCAAACGTTTTGCAGTCTTTCTCCTTAAACTGGTCATGAAATGAGTTTATGAAATCATGAAAACAATTTCTCTCGGGATCATATCCCTTCCAAGATAGCGCCACTCCAGAAGCTCTCAATTCTGGGTGGGCTCCAACTCTGTGTGCACGAAGAGGCAGGAGCCCAATCGTTGTATTATGCTTTTGGAATCACCAGACAATCTGGTATTATTAAACCATGCTTCACATTTTACTGACCAGAAATGGTGAGGAGTCTGTTCCCAGTAGCTGTCAAGATAAAATCCTTTACAGCTTGCCAGTGCCCTGTGGGATTTAACTCTTAGGTACTTACTTATCGGCCTACCAACAAACGTGAAACCTTTTCCTCACCATTCTTTTCCATCTTAACCAATGACCCCTTCTTAAAATATTAAACACAACACTGGCAAAAAAAAACATCTTTAACAACTTAATAAACATGTACCGTATACAGAGATGCCTTTGCAGTGGGATGCTAATTAAGTGCGCACCACATTGTGAGAGCAGTATTGAACCTGAATGTCCGTATCCACAAACACTTCGCCGATTATCCCCAAAAACCGTCACGCATTCGATGGGGTCACGCGCAACGGTTCTGACAGACGGGTTCAGGTACACGATCCCACTTGCTCTACTGCCTGGCGGGTTCACGTGATCCACCAACCCTTGGGCCCTGCAAAGTGTGTAAAGCCACCACCACCAGCGCGTGTTCGATACATTCATCACGTAGATGAGAACCATCGGTGGGATGGGAATGGCCATGGGGGTGCGTGGGGGAGAGACCCGCGCCGCTAAATCTAATTAGGCCCCACTCTCATCTCCCCCTCCGCCCCCAGGGCCCAATCGCTGCCCCCCCCCCACTCCGCGCCCCCCTCTCTGCCTCCTGCAGCCCTCCCGTGTGGAGATAACGTGGCACGGAATGGCCTTGCCATGAAGAAAGAGAAGGAGGAGGAGAAGGAGGAGCAGCGTTATTGGGGGTTTACGCTTCTGGCGGTTTCGTGTTTTTCACCAGATTAATTCGAGCCAAGGTGCCACTGTGACCTCGGCGAATGGAGTTTGTGTGCGGTCGGGGATCATGTCTCGCTCGGTATTTGTTTCCGGAACGCCGCTGCTCTGAATAGGCTGGCTTTGAGTCGAGGTTATTATCGGCGTAAGGCACTACCACGAAGTTAACGATCCCGTATTTTACCGTATTATTTAAGAACCGTCCTTAAGGGAATATTGTAACCCTAAGCGCTATTCACACACGTTTTTTTGCACATCAAAGGATGGACAAAGATCCCCCGTATAACCTTTAACAGACTTTGAGGCAAGTGCTGTTAGCGAGCACCTATGAAGGCCGGCACGGCACACGTCACTACCGCACACACACACATATCACGCACACCCCACGAAAGGGAGACGACACCTCTGGAGGGCATTTTGGCCTACTCTTCCACGCTTACCCAGACATCTTGGATAAAGGTGGAGGTCGCCACGCTTTATCCCACGATCTGGCCATCGCTGGGAGACGGAATCGAACCGGCGACCTCTGAATTGTGAGGCCATGTCGCCACGGTAACACCCCAGCGTTCATAACCACACACGTGTTTACACGATTTATAGACAATCTGTATCGACAAACTAAAATAATAATAATTAAAACCATGCCGATTATTTATTTCACAAATGCGTTTGCATTGGTATTTAATTACAAATTCCCCAATATTCAAATTGCGAGCGCGTGCGAGCGAGCGCGTGGGTGGCGCGGGGGGGGCGGGTGAGGATTTGACCGCGCACCCGATGGGGTCAGAGACTCGTTGCGAGAAGAATCGCCGCCGCTCGTTCGAGACGAGGCGAGGCTTCGCTACGCGCGCGACCAATTCGCGAGCCCCCCTCCGCTGACGGCACCGTCTGCCTTGGCTCAGGCTCGGCTCGGCTCGGCTCGTGGAACTCCTGGGTGCGGCTTGGAGCATGCTCGTCAAGAGCCTGACTCGAGTTACTCACGGCGGGGATTGAGCCACGGCTCTACGCGAGCCAGGCAGGAGCCGCACGGCTGAGCCGGGTTGTTGCTGAGACTAAGAGTGGTGGGCCGCAGAGCAGCGGGGGAAACACACCAGGCCCTCAAGCTCGGCTGCCTTGGTTTGTTGTTGTTGTTTTTGTTTAAATCTCGTGTGTGCCTTGGCTTGCAATGGCACCCCCTGGGCATTGAGTGGTGGTGAAGGAGACGCGAATTAATTAACGAGGGGGGGGAACAGCTGGAGGAGAGGAAGGGGGAGGGGAGTAGGGGTGTAACGCTTCACCGATGAATATCGATTATTACACTCGATACACGCGTCGAATCGCTTGTGTATAAGAACGCGTGTGTCTTGTTCGCCATGTGTTGTACGTTATGGGTCCGCGTGATGCACGGAGCCACTCGAGGCCGCTAGAACTTCCAACTCTTATCATCCACTCTGTCTCTCTGGCCTCTCGCTAAGTTGTGTTCTATTAAAAAGGGCCATTGCCCGAAACGTCACCTATTTTATATATCTTTCCTTTCAAGGCCACGGTTTGCTTGACACGGAACGTGTTGTGTTGCTGAATCACTCCACAAATAGAAGCTGCGTTATTCAAACCGACCATCCCACCACTCCCCACCCTGGCCATTCGATGACTTGTCAGAATTCAGTTCATCTCGTTCTCTCTTCGTTGTCTGCCAACTCATTTGTATTATTTCGCTTTTCAAATCAAGGATATTCAATCATCACGTTCGCCCCCCCCCCCTCACCGCGCAACGATTCCATTCACCGTCACGATTCCGCTTGAACAATCGAGTCTCTCCATTCATCTCGTTTTGTACCCCGCCTGATGCCCGGTTTTCCTCGTCCGAAATCTCCTCTCATTTTCTCCGCCTCGTCTCACGGTAACGTTCGTCCCGTTTGGCTCGGGCGCAACAGCAGCGTGGCGCATTTGCATAAAATCTCACGCGGCTGACGCCCATCGCCGCTCACGAACGGGCCACCGAAATTTCACGGCCGCCACGGATCGGGAATTCTCTTTCCACCAATTCTTGTTGTTTTTTTTACGGCCTTTGATCGATTTGTGTCGGACGGGACGAGGTCGCTTGTGCGGTCAGGCAGGGGAAGAAGGCAAGGGGGAGGGGGGGGGGCGATGTGGAGGGATGGATGGAGGGCTTCGCGCTCGGGGGGTTTAATGGTGGTGATGTCATGCGGTTATTTTAAGGCCCGCTCTCGCATCTCAGCCCGTTACAACATTCATTTCACGTTCATTTGGTTGTTTTATATTTTTTTTGGGGGGGGGGGGGTGCAATGTTTGTTCATTCTGTTACGTGTCCTTCATTAAACAATGCAGTGGGGGTCAAATACAGCCCACATCGCCTCCCCACTCAGACGCAGCCGTACAATTCCCTCGTTTGTGATGGGCGACCTGAGATTACGTGGAGTCATTGAGAATACTGTACACGGAATCTATATAACGCAGCGACTGCTGATACTCACGTCACACCAGTGTATGTATGCGTGCGTGCGCATTGGTGCCCGATTATTAATTCAACTGTGTAGAATGGGTTGTTGTGTATGCTTTTAGCGTTATGCACATGTCTGATTACAGAATACCACATATCAACTTACAGCCGTTGCCCTGTGGATAGACTCGTCCCTGTCATAGGAACGTGGAATTCCCACCGCCTCGACGCTCGTTGGAGCAGCAGCAACAATCTCTCCCGCTTCTGGCCCCACGAAGCCGCCTTGCTCGTGACGTCAGGGGCATGCGAGCTGACATTGGAGGGCCGCACATCCAGTGAGCGGCCGCTGTGGAATCTGGCAGGAGGAAGGAAGCGATGGAGAGTGGTGCGCGGGGTGACATCGATGACCTTAGCAAGCGATGGCCTATCTTATTAGTTACGTGAATTATTTTGGTGACAGATTAAGCTGCTGCTGCGTTGGTTGGTGGTGCACGACCAAAGCCAATACCAAAGAAACTCACTCAACACGTTCCATCAATAACGAAGAAACTCACTCAACACGTTTCATCAATAACTAAGAAACTCACTCAACACGTTTCATCAATAACGAAGAAACTCACTCAACACGTTTCATCAATAACGAAGAAACTCACTCAACACGTTTCATCAATAACTAAGAAACTCACTCAACACGTTTCATCAATAACGAAGAAACTCACTCAACACGTTTCATCAATAACGAAGAAACTCACTCAACACGTTTCATCAATAACGAAGAAACTCACTCAACACGTTTCATCAATAAGACCGCGTGGTCTTACCAGGCCAAGATTATTGTCCGGCACCGTTTCGGGCAATGACCCTACTGCACAGAAGCAAACAGAGAGAGAGAGAGGCCATATATGTTGTTTAACCGTACGGTAATGTGATATTAAGAACAATTATATTTAAAAAATGGTAAGGCATGTAGAGGGGGGGGGGGCAGCTATCCGGGAGATTGAGCCATAGAATCAGTTCCTGTACAGAGGGCCTCTGCGCGTTGTGTTTTTATATTTTTTTTATTTTGTGTTGTTGATAAATAATTGATGCTTGGAGGCTCGGCGCGAAAAAAAAAAATGCGCGCATGGCGAGCGGTGACAATCGATATGAATCGATGGATTGTTAGGCTCCGGATGAGCTCTGCGCGTGGAACATTCCTCTCCGATGCTCAATCACATTTACTCCGGGTTAACGATATCATTGGCGCCGTACATGCGGCGTGTATCTATTTGTGGCGCGTATCACGAAATTATTCTTGACATGCTCGGTAACTAAAACGATATGCATGATAGCTGTCTGTAACAAAAATATCGACATCTGGGATGAGTGGTGGCGCAAATAGCGAGCCGAACTGAACACAGCATCCCCGAGTTCAGCTCCCAGTCAGTCACGGCTGAAGGCACCAGTTGGGTGAAGTATGGTCAAACAACCCCCCACGACCAACATGGCATAGGGAGGCCTTCATCATCCAGCAGTGGATCGACAAAGGGGCTGTGAAATATCACGTGGGCTTCATATATATACAGAGTACATGGATAAACAACAGCTTTACAGTATTTACGTGGCACGTGACATTGTATGTGGTGAGCGAGGTGCACTATGAACCCGGCTCACGGCCAACATCGGTGACGAATATATGACACGGACCTATCCCTCCGCTAGGTCGACTCAGCCTCAAATGAGTACCTGGTGCGATGTGTAAACACCAGCATTGGAGAGACAGAGGCGTGGTGCTGGCCACCCACCCCCTCGTGTGCCGTGCCGACCTTCATAGGTGCTCGCTAACAGCACTTGCCCCTGCAGTCTGCTAAGGCTGCAGGGCGGATTTGTGTCTATGTGTGTCAGCGTGTGTGCGTACATGTGTACCAGGGTATTGTGTGCGTGCGTGTGCCAGGGTATGTGTGCCAGTGCGTTTGTGTGCGCGCGCATACGTGCCATTAATGCGTGTAGGTGTGTACCAGCCTGCGTGGGTACGACTGCGTGCGTGTGTGTCAGCGTGTGTGTCAGCGTGTGTGTCAGCGTGTGTGTCAGCGTGTGTGTCAGCGTGTGTGCTCGCGGATATATGCCAGCGTGTGTGTGCACTCGTGTGCTCTATTGTGTACTATGCGTGTGTGATTCAGCCCGGGCAAGATTTAGTTTTCGACTGATCGCAGCACAATTTCAACGAAGTTGCAGAAACAGTAAACAGATGGAATGTGACAGCTGTAATTTATATCTGTGAACAGTCAGGGGCACACGGAGTCAAATGCGATGGCAAGTGAGGTTATCATAAAGATTCCGCAGAGGTAATAAAACAAGATAGCGATGGGAGCTTAATTGGCCGTTATCTTAATGAGCATATTACGTGAATAATGAGTCTGTTATGTTTATTGGGGTTCACGGCGATGTTGAGATCTGACCCCGATGAGCCCGTACATCCAGAAACTCCCTGAACTGCTTGGGGCGTTGGGCTGTTGCTTCGATCGTTGATGCCTCGAGCCACCCTGCATCTCACTCAGCCCCTCTAACCCCAACGCGCCGCGGTGGCTAGGAGATGTTAACTGCCTCGCCTGGTATACAGGAGGTCGTGGGTTCGATCCCGACCCTGACGCCTGCTGTATATTTGGAGTGTGTGTCTCATCATCATCACTGTGGCTAGGATATGTTAACTGCCTCGCCTAGTATAAAGGAGGTCGTGGGTTCGATCCCGACCCTGACGCCTGCTGATGTGTATTTGGAGTTTGCGTGTCTCTCTCTCCCGTGGTCGCGTGAATTTTTCTCCGGGTACTCCGGTTTTTCCCTCCACGTTCAGAAACACGCGTTTAGAGCATTTTTTTGTCATGTCATAGGCACAATTTGTGCTTCCTCTTCCGTGCGTGGTGCATCGTTGCAGAAGATTTTCCTTCGTTAAAGGCAGCAGCGGCGTGGGATCTCGGATATTTGAATACGATACAGGGTGACGGATGAAATGATTTGACCGTTTGCCGGTGAAATTTCCGTTGTTGCATTGCCACGATTTAGCGTGTGGGGGGGGGGGGGGTTGTGTACAATCCCGCAGTGGGTGACAACGTCTCAATCTGTAGCGTGCTGGCAATGTGCACGAATCCACATTGGTGGGGCGGTGGGGGTGAATCTGCAGTGAGTCGGCGCAGTATTAACCAGGGCCTCCAGCCACCGAACCACGACGCTCCGCGACCAGGAGGGCAAATAAGTCGCCTTCCACTCGGCCGTGTCGGCGAGACGCGACAAGAGGGGACGAGATATACAGCGCAGGCGTGGGAGGGGGAGGGGGGGCTCAGTGGATCGTGCCAGCGGTGATGTCATGTTGCCGTGATGGAGCGCCCGTCCGGCAGAGGATACATTTGCCCGTCTCTCGTCGTCGGGAGGGGGTGGGGGGTGGGGGGAATGATATAAATAAATAAAGAGCAATATCCGCAACAACTGGCACGGCGTGCAGATCTCATCCCTGGGAACGCACGCTCGCCAGCACTTGATTTGTTTTTATCTCCCCCCCCCTCCACGTTCCCCCCAGCCACCGTAGCTTCCTCCTGCGATGCTGCTGATTTAATATAGCCAGACATGGTGATGGTGTGGCGGCGGTGGTGGTGGTTGTGTGGTGGTTGTGTGGTGGTGTGGTAGTGCCGGCGAGGGGTGGCGACAGCTTGAGGGGAGGCCTTCATCCAGCAGTGGATAAACCGTGGCCGATGGTGACGATCTACTTGCCGTGCAACCCGAAACCAAAACCACAATTCAATCCGACACGGCTATGGGCCATGATATAGCAAAGAGAAATTCCTTAAACCTCATGAATTATGGATGTGTGCGGTTATTTGTTTTATTTATATTTGTGTGTCACATATGGAGCCAGCTGCCTAAACAGCCCTGGGAAGACGCGGGTCGCCGAGGTTTCACGCCGTGACATTCTGCAGCGATCGGCTGAGAGATGCATTATTTTAAAAACCAGGTGACGTCATCCTTTTTTTTTGCTGGCTGGGTGGCTGGGCGGGTGGGTGGGTGGAAGGGTGAGTGGCTGGATGTGTGTCTGTGCGATTGGATGGGTGGGTGGCTGGAAGGGTGAGTGGCTGGATGTGTGTCTGTGCGATTGGATGGGTGGGTGGGTGGCTGGAAGGGTGAGTGGCTGGATGGGTTGGTAGGTCAGTGGGTCGATGAGTGGGTAGGTCATTGGGTCGGTGGGTGGGTGGCTAGATGGCTGACTGAGTGGGTGGCTGAGACGGTGGGTGGGTGGTTGAGTGTGTGGGTGGACGACTGGGTGAGTGGCTGGGTGAGTGAGTGGCTGAGTGGCTGCGAGGATGGCTGTATATCCGACTGCGTGGCTGGCTGGGTGGCAGAATGAACGAATGGATGGCTGACGATATGGGAGGGTGGCGGTTCGCGTGACTGGATGGGTGGCTGCATAGGTCGGCGAGTGGGTGGGTGGGTGTGGGGGGTAGCCAGCCATAGGTGGTCTCTCTCTACAGGTTGCTTGTTATGCGAATTTATGACGACATTGCAGACCGTGCTGCATAAACCGCAACCTCGCAATCGCGCCGCCCCTCCCCCCAACATCCCAGCTGCCAAGGCCCCCTCCCCGAACTCCCCGCGACCCCCCACAACCCAACCCAGTCGCACGCCCCTCCCCCACCCTTCCCTCACCCCCCCCCCTGGCGCACTGAGCCATCATCTCCCAAGGGATGGCATGTGAAGGGGAAATATTTTTTTTCATCCTTTCCTCGAGCCTTTAAAATGTAAAAATAAAACAGGCAAATCGGGCAGCTGCCCGCCCGCCTGGACGCACATCTGCAAGTGGCAGCCGACTGGAGAAGGGCAGGCGAGGGAAGCGGAACGAGGCGGGTGGGGGGGAGAGCGCGTGGATGGAACGCAAATTGACGAGGCAGAACGCGCGCGCGAGAGAGAGAGAGCGAGAGAGCGAAAGGGGAGAGTGGGAGAGGGAGAAAGGGGGAGAGGCTGGCAACAGCAGTGGGTAACGAGCGGAGAGAGCTGAGGGCGATATAGAGAGAGAGACTGAGCGAGAGAGAGAGCGGAGAGAGAGAGAGCGGAGAGAGAGAGCGGAGAGAGAGAGCGTGTTACATGGAGGGGGAGGGGCGATTGTGGGAGTGAAACGACCAGATGCTCGGAGCGTGCGGATGAGAATTTGGCTTGAATTAGCCCCGCAGCGGCGTGCCTGGGAAAGGAGCAACGCAGATCGTGAGGCTGGCAGCGAGGGAAGGACCCGGGCGGGCGGGCGGGCGGCCCTTCCGACTGACAGACAGACTGACTGAGAGGTCTTCTGAACTGACCTAGCCGATTGACTGCGGAGCCTTGAAGACAGGCAGCCGGACCCGCCGACAGACTGACGGGCAGACCCGACAAGTCAGGCAGATCTGACGGGACCAACAGAGGGTCAGAGAGAGAGGCGAAGAGACACAGACAGACCACTCGTCAAGGCAGACAGAGCGGCCGACCAAGAGGCAGACGGTCTGACCTATTTCACACAGCGGTGTCGCTGGCTCCTGGGTATTCCTACCGCCCCATAATTGCTCGAGAGAGAGAGACGCGCGCGGTGTCGGCGGTGGTGAAGCGGGGCTGGGGGTGCATCCAGACGCCGGCGTCTCTGCTCAGCGATGTAGGGTCTCGGCGATGTCGGGTCTCGCCCGCGCGTTATTTTGGGGTCCGATCGGGGAATTTGGAGCATTTTTTCTGCTGCTGCTGCTGGAAACCGACAAACAAGGACTGCATTCTTAGCCCGGACCGGGCGCATCGGGGAGAGGAGCGCGTGAGAGGAGGGCGCTGCAGGGAGAGAGACGAGGGCGGTGGTGGTGTTTGCTCCAGCGAGGAGGTGGTTGCTGTAGCGGCGGTTGTGGGGGCGTTATTGGCGGTAGTGGTGGTGGTAGGGGGTGGTGCTGGCAGTGGTGGCAGGGGGTGGTGGCGGTGGTGGTAGGAAGTGGTGGTGGTAGTGGTGGTAGGGGGTGGTGGTGGTAGGGGTAGTGGTGGTGGTGGTAGGGGTGTTGGTGGTGGTAGGGGTGGTGGTGGTAGGTAGTGGTGGTAGGGGTGGTGAGGGTGATAGTGGTGGTAGGGAGTGGTAGGGGTGGTGGGGGTGGTAGGGGTGGTAGGGGGTGGTGGTGGGGGTGGTAGTGGTGGTGGTAGGGGGGGGTCACGGCCGCAGGCAGAGCTGGAGAAAGGCAGAGCTGGCATCTGGTGGGCACGAGGAGGTGGTTGCGGTGTAGACGACGATAGTTGTGGTGGTGGTGGTGGTGGTGTGGTGGTGGTGGTGGTGGTTGTGGGAGCAGCGGTGGCGGTGGTGCTGGAGAGAAGGCGTGCACGATGTCGACGCAAAAATGCAGCTTCTGGCAGGCTCTGTCAGCCGCCTCCTGCTGCTTCTACCGCAGCTCCTGTGTGCAGGTACAGGTACGTGCACACGTGTGTGTGTGCACGTGTGTGTGAATGTGCACAACGTGTGTGTGTGTGCACGTGTGTGTGCACCTGTGTGTGTGTGTGTGCACGTGTGTGTGTGTGCACGTTATGTGTGTGTGTGCACGTGTGAGTGTGCACGTGTGTGCGCGTGTGTGCGCGTGTGTGTGAGTGTGTGCACGTGTGTGTGTGTGAGTGTGCACGTGTGTGTGAGTGTGTGCACGTGTGTGCGCGTGTGTGCGCGTGTGTGTGCACGTGTGTATGCGCGTGTGTGTGTGCGTGTGTGTGCGTGTGTGCGCGTGTGTGTGTGTGAGTGTGCACGTGTGTGCGCGTGTGTGTGCACGTGTGTGTGCGCGTGTGTGTGTGCGTGTGTGTGCGTGTGTGCGCGTGTGTTTGTGGTGAGCGGTTGCGCAGCGGTTAGTGCACGGTCCAAGTTCGATTCGCGCTCACGAGGAATTATAGCGACAGCGAATATTCGAACCGGTCCTGGGCCTCCACTAGGTCGACTCAGCCTTAATTGAGTCGCTGGCGCGGTGTGCAAAACATCGCCACTGGGGAGACAAAGGCTACCGGGCGTGGTGTTCGCCACCCCACCCCCTCGTGTGCCGTGTCGGCCTTCGTAGGTGCTGCTCGCCAACAGCACGGGTGATGCATCCGCCAGTCATCTCTGCCAGTTTTCACCTGGGTGTGTGCCCGTGATCTGCCTGCCGGCAGGAGGTCAAGGGAGGTCAAGCTGCACGTGTCAAAGACTCCTCGCTTTGGTGACATAACCGAGGACAACAAATACGACCGCCATTCGCCACTAAGTGGCGGTGACGTCACCACGTCGCTTGTGCCAGGCTAGGTGCACGTTGAGGCCACGTGAAGTGTCGAACGCCCGCTAGCAGGAGGTCACGGGGCAGACCCAGCAGGTGCCACGGGTCGACTGACCTGTGCCCCCTACTGTGCTAACCGAGGGCACCTAGTCTGGCACAGGCGCTGTTGTGACGTCACCGTCACTTGCAGCTGCTGTTGTACTTGTTAGGTTGTGGGTGCGCGTGTGTGCAGGCATAAGGGATTGCAGATGTGTGCAGGTGTAGGTTGGTGCACACAGTTACATGTGTCTGTGCAGGTACAGGTGTCTTTGTGCAGCTGCAGGTGTCTTGTGCAGATAGAGGCGTCTGTGTCCAGGTAGAGTCGTCTGTTTGCAGGTATATTTGGAGGTGCAGGTTTAGTTGTGTGCACATGCAAATACACGTGTAAGTGCATGCACGTGCAAGTACGTGCAGATACGTGCAGGTATGTGGCAGATACGTGCATGTACGTGTAGGTATGCGTAGGTACGTGTAGGTATGTGTAGGCATGTGCAGGCACGTGTAGATACGTGTAGGTATGTGTAGGTATGTGCACATGCATGTAGAGGTTGGCCTCTCGATGCAGACCACGCTGGTCCTCATTGCATTCGTTTTTTTCTCGAAATTGTGCCATTAAAAGTTGCGTTGCAGACCCGACGAACATGTCTGCAGGGACTCGCATGCTCGATTTCCTTTAAGCGTTGCCAGATATTTTAATTCGTCACGCGTTTTATTTTTTTATTTTCTTGAAACGGACACGGCATGCGAGGCTTAACCTCTCGTGGCACGTGACGTGGAGTCGCGGCCATAGCGAGAAGCGGACTGGCTGCCGCGTGGCCGGAACCCAACAGGGCGCAGTTCGCGACGTCGCGTATCCGAATCGCTGTCGTCGCGAGGTGCAGGTTGGGACACGCGCCGAATGCAACGCACAGTTGCACCACGTGCACAAGCTCGGGGCGCCACGGTGGCGAGATGCGAACTACCTCGCCGGGAATACAGGAGAGCGTGGATTCGACCCCGACACCTGCTGTATATTTGGAGTTTGCGTGTCTCTCTCTCCCCGCGGACGCGTGGATTTTTCTCCGGGTCGTCCAGTTTTTTTTTTACTCCACGTTTAGAAGCACACGTTTGGGAGTATTTGGCTACTGCTAAAAATCCCCACGTGATGATGATGATGATCAGCCACTCCGTTGAGCTATCATCTGTGATAGCCAGGTCGCTTCTGAAATAGCTATTAAGCTCAGTTGGGGCCTTACCTGCTAAAATATAATAAAACAAATTATAGTTAAGTACCACGTAGGTGGAGTGTGTGCGGTTGATCGGTCAAGGAGGACGGCACGTGACGGTCGGATATGCGATGCGGTTGTACTGCACTGCCCACGTAACATTTTTTCCCCAGCGGGCGTATCGGGTACGGTACATTGTGGTGGTTCCTTTGGGTGGTGCAATCCAAGATGGATCACCAGCTGTGGCTCCCGCCGCCATCCTCGCCAAGTCTGACGACGCCAATCCATTTGGCAACAGGGAACGGCCTTTAAATATCCGTGCGAGGGTGCCGTATAAAAGTTCTCAGAATTTAAATTTACGGCGCCCGTAATAGTTCGGCTGTGAGTCGTCTAATTTTGGGCCCTCTTTTAAAAGCCCACCGCTTCCGCACCAGTGCGTCACTGCCAGCGATGCCGCGCACGCATACACAACAACATCAATTGTTATTATTTGTTTTGACACAGCTCCCTTCGCGCCACGGCGTCTCGCCAGAGCGGGCTGCACGCCGCGATAGGCAACTCAAAAAGGGGCTCTTCAACGTCCAACCGTGAAGGCGCCGAGTATTTTATTGCGGATACGCCGGCCGCAGTATTAACCGGGGCGGCCTGCTGGATTCCAACCCGTGAGCCTCTGCAACAACAAGCGGCCGCCGCTAAGGCCGCGTCACTTTGAATCCATCAGTTTGGCCGAATCAGCCCGAGTTCGACGAGGCTCGTTACATCTCGGAGGCTAAGCAGGTTCGAACCTGGGCTAAGCAGGTTCGAACCTGGGCTAAGCAGGCTCGAACCTGGGCTAAGCAGGCTCGAACCTGGGCTAAGCAGGTTCGAACCTGGGCTAAGCAGGCTCGAACCTGGGCTAAGCAGGCTCGAACCTGGGCTAAGCAGGTTCGAACCTGGGCTAAGCAGGCTCGAACCTGGGCTAATCAGGCTCGAACCTGGGCTAAGCAGGCTCGAACCTGGGCTAAGCAGGCTCGAACCTGGGCTAAGCAGGCTCGAACCTGGGCTAAGCAGGCTCGAACCTGGGCCGTGCGTGGCTCCGCACGCCAGGTTGGCCCAGGCAGCTGCGTGGCTGAGCTACGCGGGGGGTGAAGTATGGTGAAAACAACCCGAACCCGCGAGCCCTCGCGGCTTGAGGAGGCCACCTTCCTGCAGCCGATTTGACGAGGTGCCGGCTGTGCGCGTGCGCGTCCTCTTCCTCTCTACGTTGCTTGCGTCCGTGTCGTCTCCCTCGTTCATTCGTTTGTTCGTTCGGGCACCGCGGCCGAATCGCTCGGAGGAGAGGCGTCCGCAGGCACACGCACCGCACGCACAAAGACAAAGATTCCCCGTGTAGCCGTTAACAGGCTGCTGGGGCAAGTGCTGCTAGCGAACGCCGATGAAAGCCGGCACTGAGGGGGTGGGTGGCCAACACCACTCCAGTTGCTCATTTGAGGCTTAGTCGACCTAGGGGAGACCCCGGACAGGTTCATATAACCGTCGCTGGTGTTGGCCGTGAGCGGGAATCGAACTCGGGTAGCCGGATTCGTAGCACCGCGCGCTAACCGCTGCGCCACCGCTCCCCTCACACACGCGCGCACACACACAACACCCGGGTGACGCCTCTTCTAATCCCAGATTCTGGAATTCCTGCACAAGCGATCGATACGGGCCCATTAACCCGACGCTACGCATGCAGATGGCATTAGCTGATTGCGCTTATCGGAGCCCCGGGTGCACATCGCGTAGCAGGGCCAGGGGCAGCAGTGAATCATGAGAGTTGGGGGAGAGAGAGAGAGGAGTGAGAGAGAGAACAGTGGTTGAGGCAGCGGGGAAGAGTGGAGAGAGAGAGGGAGGGGGGAGATGGAGGAGCAATTCATTTGGGGGTGGGGGAGGTGGTCCATGCCTTGGTGTAATTGTTTATGCGAATGCAGCGGTGGCGGCTCCGTCCGTTTCCTTACCGCGCAACGGGCGGTGACGCGGGCCAGCGTTGATGCAGAGGTTCGCGGTTTTGTGTTCGGGATCGGGCAGGCCGCCCTAGTTAATACTGCGGCGTGTATTTAAGAATATACCGACTCGGCGTCGTTCGAGACGAGCGAGCCAGCAGCGTGTGCCGACGTCACAGTCCAACATCCTTCCCTTTTTATTTTATGACGCCGCAAATTACTCGACTGGTATAACACAGAGAAGCAGCAGCAGCAGCAGCATCGCTTCCTCCCGTCCGTCCGTGAATCACAGCAGCGCCTTCCTTCGTGCTCGCCCCGTGCCCCACGAATGTCGCAAATACCCAAATGTACGGCCGCTATATTATGGTTGTGCTTATTCATGGACGGGCACTATCATCGCCGTCGTCATCATGAATGATTATTCATGGACGGGCACTATCATCGCCGTCGTCATCATGAATGATGTCATTGTCATCTTCATCGTCGTCGTCAGCATCAGCATCAGCAGGAATCTCGTTATTAATCATCATCAGCAATAGGCACGACACCATCAGTAGCAGCAGGAGCATTTTTTTTGGGCCCAACGTAGCTGGACCCTTTTTCAAAACGCACCCCGAGACTCTGGCCAGACATTCCATCGCCAGCACCGCCAATCAATCAACGCCCTCGCCCTGAGCCGGACTCTAACCCCAGCTGGGACCCCCGTGGCAGCAACGCCTGCACAGATTGCGTCGAGCCTCAGCCGGCTCATCCATCCTCCTTCGCCTCTTCCGTTCCACGCCCACCCCTCTGCCCTGCCCTGCCCCCTCACAATCCCCCCCCACCCTACCCACCTCCATTAACATCGCTAAAATCGGCATCTGTCTGTGCTCGGGGCAAGCTCTCTGTGATGTGGACGGCGGAGTAATGAGGCGTGCGTGCGGAATTTCGAGAGGGGGACGTCTTCGCCTGTCCCCCCTCCCCCCGTCCCCTACTCCCGTCAGGGTGATTACGACAAAAGTGATGACCGCTGCGTTAGCCACGCGGACCAACAGGCAACCAGCGCCGTCCACGCTCGCCGCCTCGCCGCCGGGCGGCACGTGGAAGGGTTCGATTCCAGGCCGGTGAAAGATTGACCGGATTTGATGATTTGATGTTGCGATTTAGATTTTGCGCGATTGCGTTCAGAATTCCCTTCGATATTTTTTTTTGCGGCCGTGGTGGCTGTAAGTGTCTCTCTAGCGTGGCGCGGCAGGGTGTATTGTGAAATCAATTGGATGTAACATATATCATGTCAATCATTAGTGGGCCCTATGTCAACCCACTGCTGGATCAAGGCCTCCCCATGGTCGTATGCATTGTCTGACCATACTGGGTAAAGTTCAGAGGTCAGAGCACCCACAAAAATCCCGAGTTCGACTTCAGGTTTCAGGCACAGCTGGCAAGTCTATAATGAAGGAGCCTGTGGCAACGTTCGATAAGCGTAAACCACTCTGAGCCGAGCTCACCGGCACTGAAATTAAACGTAGATAAATAAATATTTATCTCTGCTTGTTTTCTCCTTCGCTCCATCGTTGCTGGACATGGCTTGTAAATTGAAATAGACATTTCTCTGGCCCACGTTCCGAATTCATAATTTACAGGGGAAATTAAAATGTTAAAGTAGACACATTTTTTAAATTCCTAAGTGTAATGCAGTGTGTTATTTTAAAATGCATTTTATTTTAATAACACATGGGCTAAGATCACCCTTCCCCACTGCGCCAATTTGCTGAATTGAATCCGCCCGGTGCTCCCCTCGTTGTTGTGAGCGTCGCTCCTCTGCCCTCCACTGTTGCTGGAGGGCGACTGTGTCTAACGGTCCAGAAGCAGCGTCCTTCACGAGCCTCCTCCATAGAAGTTGATCTTCTCTAGCCCGTGCCGCGCCTGTTTAGCCCCGTCTATCCGGCCAAACATAAACTGATTGGGCATGCGGTGGCTGGGCATGCGGGCTACGTGACCCGGCCAACGCAGCCTTGCCTGCCGAAGTAACTCACCGATGGGAATGTGTCCAGATCTTTCAATAATTAATTATCTGTGAGCTCCTCACACATCGTAGGCAGGCCAGCCTGAATGTTTCAAACCGGCAGAGATGTTCCATTTAGAGAGGGGTCCAGGTTTCGCACGTGTACACACACACTCACGTGTACACACACACACACTCACGTGTACACACACTCACACTCTCACGTGTACACACACACTCACGTGTACACACCCACGTGTACACACCCACACTCACGTGTACACACCCACACTCACGTGTACACACACTCACACTCACACACTCACACTCACATACTCACACTCACATACTCACACTCACATACTCACACTCACATACTCACACGTCTCGCAGGATGGGACTGGCGCCTCACCCCACCCCGCGCCGCCGTCTGCGATGATCGGCGGATCCATAAAGACGGCGACGGCGTTAAGAGAAATACTGTGGGGGGCGGGGGCTGGGGGTGCCTTCCACTCTAAGGCGCCGGCGATCCGCATCGCCACCGCCGCTCCCGCTCCGTAACGGATCCGAGTATTTAACGCGTTCGTGACCGAGCAGAGTCATATTGCTGATACGTTGCATTTTTATTTGTGAGATGCGTTAGCGAGCACCTATAAAGGCCGGCACGGCACACGAGGGGGTGGGTGGCCAACACCACGCCCGGCCTTTGTCTCCCCAGTGGCGATGTTTATACATCGCACCAAGTACGCATTTGAGGCTGAGTCGACCTATGGGAGGCCCAGGGCCGGTTCAGATAATCGTCATTGGTGTTGGCCGTGAGCGGGAATCGAACCCGGGTCGCCAGGTTCGTAGCGCAGCGCACTAACCGCTACACTACCGCTCCCCACTACTACTGCAACCACCACCAACAACACAACCACCACCACCAACAACACAACCACCACCAACACAACTACCACCACCGCCGCAACCACCACTATGCAACCACCAACAACCACCGTAACCATCACTACCGCAAACCACCACCACCGCCACCACCGCCAGGCTATTACAGAGATGATGTCGCCAAATCAATTTTAATGGCCGTCAGGAATCCCAAGGACGCACGCGCGCATTTGGGATTCCATTTCTCGCCGGGTATGAATTCTATTGTTGTTGTTCAGTGTTTAGAGAAAAGGTGGGGGGGGGGGGTGCGGGAGATGGCCTCCCCCCACCCCTTTTACACGTGGGGCATGGAATATCCGTCCACGTTCCATCGAGGACACGCCATGATCGAATGTGCGTTTAATAGGCGACGTTTCGGGCAATGACCCTTCTTCAGAGGGATTAAGAAACGGGGCCACTGCTTGACACGTCACCCATAGTATTTGTATATATTTGTTATAATAATTATTTTCATCTTAGGCGAGTGTCATAGACGAATGTTTTTGAGCTTATTTAAACAAGTAGAGTAGAGTATCCACCTTATTGGGAATACCACGGTGGTTATCCTTTGGATCTGCTGCTCTCGGCAATGGTAATGTGGAATTTCCACCACTGGCTGAGGTTTAAAATAGATTCAACAAGGGGGGGGGGGGTACACCTGGACGTGACCTGGCTGTGTTCCATCTGTACGGGGATGTATGATATGTATGTTGAACTTTTTTCGCACCATACGTAGCCAACCGTGGTAATCGGAGGTGCGGGTATAGAGCGTTGCCTCCTCGCGCAAGCCGCGGGGTTTTCTCCGGGTGTTTCAAATTTCCTCCCACGTGGTATAGTAATAATAATAATACAACGCTCATCAATAATTGGCTGAAAACATCTTTCAATGAAAAGGCAACGTGGCATGACCCTCGTGAAATAGAATCCCGTGACTGAGTGATCTAAAATAAAATTCCGTGTTTATGAACGAGAGCCAGACTTAGGGGACGGGGGGGGGGGTCCCCTTTGGTGATGTCAGATGGCGAGTTCCACCGTTAGCCGAGCCGGTGCCGAGCTCTGTAAACACACGGAGTTGTTTTTTTTGCTCTTTCCCGGAGATTTGCAAATAAAATAAATGAAGCTCGTCCAGCACGCGTGAGAACCGCCGGGTGATCGCGTGCGCCAATAAACACCTCGTCCGAGACACAAACATCGTCATCGCACACCTCCTCCGTGCTCTGACACTGCTCCTCCTCCTCCTCGGAAGACACAGGTCGAACTATGGATCACATTGGGACATTGTCAACAGCAGGCCGATGCTGCACACATCTCCCGCACGAATGGAAAATTTAAAACAAGCCACAGTTTGTGTTACAAATAGATTCATAGATACCCATAGAGATACATAGAGACCCATAGAGATACATAGAGACAAATATAGATTCATAGACCCATAGAGATACATAGCGATCCATATAGATACATAGGGAAGCATAGAGATACATAGAGACCCATAGAGATACATAGAGACCCATATAGATTCATAGACCCATAGAGATACATAGAGACCCATAGAGACAAATTAAAGACAAGCCAGAGGCGTGCGACTGTGGCCATGCGACCCAAACTGTGTGCTCACCGTGCAGTCACGCCATAGGGTGTCTGTAGACACCTTATAGGGTCTGTCACGGGGGTTGTTTGACTTCAATCGGTTAGGTGGGGCCCCAATGTTTCATTTGTCTCGGGGCTGTTACATATCGCGGCTCCCCTTGTCTATTCGCATCATCAGCGTCACACTCACGGTCTCGAACATTTATCCCTGTAGCGGGTGCTACGCGTTGTTGTTGTTGTTCTTCTTCTTTGACACTGTTGTTGGAGACAAATCTCGTCGTCAAGGGAGCCCCAACGCGTAGCTTTGGCCACCAGGGAGGGTAAGAGGGTAGAGGTCAAGGCAACCCACCGCCTGCCCCCGCGTTCGTCACGCGACTGGTCACTGACCACCGCTCTCCTCGCCCGCCCCCCCCGATGCTCCCCCGTGTCGGTTTGCCGGGCTCGTCGTGGCTTCGTCACGTGGTATCGTCACTTCGTCACGTCGTCACGTGGCTTCGTCACGTGGCTTGACGAAGCCACGTGGCAAAGCTTCGTGGGGTCTCGCCGACAGGATCGGTGTCGGATCCAACTCCGGGGCTCCCCGAGGTTACGCGTTTGCTTCTCATACGATCTGCATCTCTCGCGTTTCATGGATCGGTTGTCGTCGTCATCGACCGTGGTCAATCCGCTGCTGGATGGAAGCCTCCCGAAGCCGCCGCCGCCGCCGCTTCTTGCGCAATAGTCGACCTAGCGCCGGCATACGAACCGATTCCATCGCTCCATCTCTTCCGCCCCCTTGGACGTCCTCTCTCGGATGCATTCTATTCCTTGCCTGCCACTCCGTTACGACCCTTGACTGTCGACCATCTTCCCCTCTCGTCGTGACGTATGTATGTGCGCACGTTGAACTCCTTTCGCACCGTACGTAGGCAACCGCACTAATCGGAGTTTTTAATCTCGATAATGATTTCAAAGTGCATAGCTCCAGTGGTTTCCTAATACCGGAAGGAAGAGCGTTCTAGACGGCCGCAGAAGTGCAATCTGATGAAGGCGCACGATGCGGTGACAACCGTCATTGCTCGACGGTTAGCCAGAAGCCGCTGGTACCGCGAGGATGGCGCGATGGTTTATGCTCCTTGACGAGATCAGCGAGGTGTTGTGGGTTTTTTTTGTGGCAAGCACTCTGTGCGTAGTGAGTGCGACCTCATAAAAGGTCACGTCCTGCACAAGGCCACACTCTCTTTTTCTTAACAGTGTAGTATCGTTAGCCTGCGTCCGTGTGTGTTCTCTACTCCTCGTGTTCACGTGTCTCTCTCTGCAATGGACTCATCTCTGCAGTACATCATCCTACACTCCACAACGGAGGGTTCATTTCTCACCGAAACGTTGCCATGGGTCGCTGGCACAAAGCAGCGGCGGTGCGGTGGCACGAAGACGAACGGTAGCCACGGCGAGAGGTGGCTGGGGAGTGTACCGGATGCGGTTGTGCCGGAAATACAAATTCGTCTTCCATTTTCCTTGCGCCGCAGTTCACCACCAAGGAGCGCTGCCTGATGGAGGGAAGCTCCGAGAAGCTGCGCAAGGAGCTGGAGGAGGAGCTGAAGCTGGGCAGCGATGACATCCGCAGCCACGCGTGGTACCACGGCTGCTTGCCGCGCGAGGTGACGTCCCCCCCCCCCACCCCGCCGCCACCGCCGCCTTCCTCCAGCCGTCCGTGCTGTCGACCACCTGTTTGAGACCAAGCCCAAGAGCACGGGGGCCAGCAACCTGCAGCTCTTTGAGGACCGCTTTGTGACGACGTCGTTCATCAAGGACCACCGCCACCGTCTCGCATTGCCACGCGTGGCGGCTCTTCAAACATTGAGCGTTTTATTGCAAATTCGAACTAAATTGGCTGCTGTGGAGTCCTGAGCGCGTTGCTGACCACCCACCCCATCGTGTGGCCGTGCCGGCCTTCGTAGGTGCTACTCGCTAACAGCACTTGTCCCCAGTAGTCTGTTAAGGCGATCTTTGTCGCTTGCTGTGGTTGTGCGGTCACGTGACTGGTTGCGTCGCTTGCCGCGGTTGCCGCGGTCGCAGGTGGCCGAGCGAGCAATGGGGAACGACGGAGACTTCCTCATCCGCGACTCGGTGTCGAGCCCAGGGAACTTCGTGCTCACGTGCCGCTGGGGGGGCGCCCCCCTCCACTTCAAGATCCACCGCGAGCTCCTGGCCAGCGTGGCCCCCATCTCCACATCGAGAGGTGAGGAGGAGTCAACCTGCAAAGGCAAAGATCCCCCGCGAAGCCTTGAGCGGCTGTTGGGGCAAGTGCAGTGGGTGAGCCACGGGTGAAGGCCCCCGCACGGCGCACGAGGGGGGGGCGAGTGGCCAGCACCACGCCCGGCCGCCTTTGTCTCCCCAGTGACGATGTTTACACACCGCACCACGTACTAATTTGAGGCTGAGTCGACCTAGGGGAGGCCCACGACCGGTTCAGATAATCGTCACGGGTGTTGGCCGTGAGCGGGAATTGAACCCAGGTCGCCGGGTTCGTAGCGCAGCGTAGCGCTAACCGCTACACTACCCCTCCCCCACGCACACAGACAGACACACACGCACGCACAAACGCTGCTAACCACACGCACTTTGAAGCCACGTGAAGTGTGGAAGGCTCTTGCTGACAGGAGGTGCCATGGGCTGACAACAGCTTTAATGGGCCGACGCACCACCTGTTCTGCCCACTGCGCCGCCTTCTACCACCGCCCAGTCAACATTCACACCCACATCCACCCTCCCACAAAGACAAACATCCCCCGTATAGCCTTGACAGACTGTTGGGGCAAGTGCTGCTTGTGAGTAGCAGCACCGATGAAGACCGGAACGGCAAACAGGGGGGGGGGGGGGGCGGCTAGGACCGGTTCAGATAACCATCCTTGGCGTCGGTGGCCTTGAGCGGGGATCGAACTCGTAGCGCTAACTACTACACCACCGCCCCCCCACACTCTCACCCCGTCCCACAGTGCTCCCAACAACACTCACTCTCTATCCCACCCATCCACCCGCCCTCCCTCCCGCAGCCTCCCCGCTGGTGACGGGCCGGAGCCGCGTGCAGTACCGCTTCGAGCAGGAGTGCTTCGACAGCGTCCCCGCGCTCGTGCGCTTCCACGTGGGCAACCGGCGGCCCATCTCGGCGCAGACGGGCGCCGTCGTGGCGCGGCCCGTCAACCGCACCGTGCCGCTGCGCTACCTGGAGGCGCGGTACGGCGGTGGCGGTGGGGCGGGGGAGGGGGCCGCGCGGGGTCGCGCGTTGGGGGGCTCCCCCGCCCCCCAGGGGGGTCACGCTCAGCACCCCCTCGCCAAGCGGCTGAGCCTCAACATGGGGGACGCAGCCGGGCAGGACGGATCGTCCGCCAGCCTCGTCAGGTGCCCGACACGTTCCCGTTTGTTTCAATGTCTTTGCTCTATATCAGTAGTGGTACAGAGACTCCGCTGTGCTCCTGGATTTAGAGGAGCGAGGGGATTGGGCTTAGTGCCCCACCGAGTGACGGCCGCCAGCCGGGTATCTGTGCTTTCATTTGGGGGTTTCTGTTGTTTTTATAATTACGTTGAATATCGTTTGGTGGCAGCGGTGTACAAATGCCTTCGTCCAGCAGTGCGTTGATCGTGATTGAGTGATTGACGATGATGGTGGTGGTGATGTGCTGCGGGCGTTAGGTCATGAGACATACCAGCGGAGAACTACGTTGAAACGCATCGTCGTGAGGGGTTTATTATTTTTTGGTACTCAACTGTTACCCCAGGACAGCTGCTGACGCTACCTCCTCAACAAGACGACGATCCCTGGGGAAACCAGGACAGGGGCTAACCCCCCAACACTATTGCCCACCGCTCCCCCTCCCGCCAATCTCCTCTGACCATCACACCCATCATCTTCGCCGTTGTCTTTCACCGCAGGGCGAAGGAGAAGAGCGGCAGCCACCCGACCAACCTCGACCACCTGCAGGAGAAGCACCGTCACCTGCACACGCACCAGTCCGAGAGCCACCTGCCGCTGGGTGCGTGTACCCTCAACCCCCCGCCACACCCCCCCACACCGGATGTGCAGCCCCCGGAGGTCACCGGTTCGATTCCATCTCCTGGCACGGCCGTCGAAACGACGGGGCGCGATGTTTAACCGGTGCACCCCTCCCCGCCAAACAATCACGAAGCGTTGACTGCGCGAGAGAACAACCGAATGAAGTCCACGGACAGACCGGGACCTGCCCGATCTTCCGCCTGCTTGATTCACAGCCGCCGGCTGTGAATCAAGACCGAGATTTTTTTCTCTCTCCCTCTTTCTCCAACTCCCGGCCACGCAGGTCAGCGCGGCCGCGCGGCAGGCGGCGCCGGCTCCGACAAAACCCCAGCGCTGCTCTCCCCGCTGTTCCGCACGGGCAGCGAGCCCGTGCTGAGCCCTACGTTCCAGCGGCGCGTCGGGCCCGACGGCGCGGCCCTCCCGTCCGCCTTCGACGGAGCCCCGCCGGCGTCCTCCTCCTCCTGCTACTCCTTCTCGGCCGCCGCCGCTGGCGCCAGGAGCGGCCTTCGGGGCTCCGACGGGCAGCTCAACGGCAAGCCCCCGCCCAAGCCGTGCCGCGCGCCGTCCGTCATCATCGGCGCAGACCTCGAGGCCACGGGAGGCCACTACTGCGAGCTGCGGCCGGTGAGAGCAGCCCGCCCGCCCGTCCACACTGCGGCCGGGTTTGCGCCGTGACCGTGGCCGCGCGCCGGCGGCCCGGGACGGCGGCGCTCTCGTCGCGGAGGTTCGCGGTTCGATTGCGGCGGGCCGCCCTGGTTAACACTCAGGGTCGACGTCAAAGATCCCGTGACGCCGTTGGCCATCGCGCGCGTCCAATTTTTGCCAAGTTCGAAAGTTGCACGCCAATTTACTCGATCGGTGTTACACGCGGCGCCAGTCATCGCCCCCCACCCCTTTAAATGTGTCTGAGATGCGGTGTGAAGCTCTCGTAGACGCCGCGGCGTAAGGGGCGGCCCTGTGAGAAACGGCGAACAGCTCGTTCTCATTCTCGCCTGCAGGGCGAGGGCGTCGCGGCCGCACTGCGGATCACTCGCGCGCACCGGCGCACTGTAATTACGGTCACAATCGCCCTGTCTGACGCTGTCATCCCGTTACCCTCCAGAGGGAGCAGTGGCGTCAGCAAGACATTGCAGGGCCGCACCTTTGCCGCAAGCCCAATCCACACGTAACGATGCACACTCACCTTTGTCAGGGCCTCCGCACGCCATGCAGATCATGGACGTGGGGGGGGGTAAGATTTGGTCAGTGCGAATTTGGCGAATGCGGGCAGTGTGTATGTGGCAGCATAGAAGTGTAGCAGCAGCATTGTCAGCATAGAAGTGTAGTACGATAGTTTAATTTTCTGCCCGTCACGTCGAGCAGCTTGTAACACCCGTGCCGTGCGTGGCGGTGGCCCATCCATGCGCCGTCCAGGCTCTCAACGCCTACTTAGCTTCTGAGTTCAAAATGAGTTTTGAGTGCTTTCTCGGTGATCTGGGTGACATTTGGGGAAAACGAATTGTGAGAAAAACAACAGCCGATTCAGATGAAACCCCCCCCCCCCCCCGTAAATAAAATAACTCGTCACGATCACCGTCATCATCGTCGTCGCCGTCATCGCCGTCACAGCGGTGCATCGCGAGGATGAATTTTCTTTCGCCGTTTTGATTTACGGCGGCCCCCGTTTTGCGATTGTCTGTGGTCGAGATCCCCCTGTCGGTGGCGGGAACTCCGGCCTCCAGGAAGAGGGGCCACGTGGAGCGGCTCGTGGCCGAGGAGGTGGCGGCCGCGAGGGAGGCGGCACGCCGCTCCGAGACCAACTTCTCCGTCCTGGAGGGCGAGCGGACCAACGCCAGGGTCACGCGGCTGGCCGACGGAAAGAGTTGCGTGCCGTCGTCGTCGCCGTCGTCATTATCATCATCAGCAGCAGCAGTGTCATCATTGCTAATCATCAGCAGTAGCAGCAGTGTCATCATCACCAATTATCATCATCACCAATTGTCAATTATCATCATCAGCAGCAGCATTGTCACCAAACATCAGCAGCAGTAGCAGCATTGGCATCAATGTTGCCAACCCATCATTGCCATGATTGTCCCATCACCACTTTGGTCACCACAATCATCCATCTGCTGTCCTTTCATCCAGCCGCCCGTCTGTTTGTATCTTTGTCTGTCTTTGCCACTGCCCATCCACCGTCCATCTCAATCACCGTCCGTGACACTCACCACCCATCTCACTCACCACCCCTCTCGCTCACCGTCCGTGTCACTCACCACCCCTCTCGCTCACCCTCACTCACCACCCGTCTCACCACCCTCACTCACCGCCCGTTTCGCTCACCGCCTCCCGCTACAGAGGCGGACGAGGAGCTGTTCGTGCCGGAGGTGGAGACGGAGTCGGCGTTCCAGCCGGGGGCGTTCCGCTCGCCGCTGCTCCCGGCCGACAACAAGCCCCTGGACACGGCCGTGCTGCGCCTCGTCAAGGAGACCTTCGGCGGGCACGACGCACGCACCATCGCCGGCCACATCACGGCCATCGACTGCCAGGTGCGGGGGGGGGGGGTGCGGGGGGTACATGGGGGGTGGCGCAGGGCGGGGGTCGTCGTTCAGAGCGAGGCTTGGGGCGCCACAGTCTGCCTCTTTTGTAGGTTACACAAGCTGCACTCGCCAGTGCAGCGGCGAGCCGGCTGGAGCCCTCCGCGTGACCTGGCGCCGTCTGTCCCGCAGGTGGCGCGCGTCGTCGGGGTGACGGAGGAGCGACGCCGGAGGATGGGGGTCTCCTCCGGCCTGGAGCTGCTCACGCTGCCGCACGGACACCAGCTCCGCCTGGACCTCATGGAGCGGTGAGCGCGCGCTCGGACGGCGCAGACTCGGACGGACCCTCGGGGAAAGCGGCGTCGAGCGAGCGCCCGTGGCGGACGGCGCACGAGGAGGAGCTGCGTCGCGCAGCACCGCGCCCGGCCGCTTTTGTCTCCCCGGGGCTGATGTTTTGTTTTGATGTTTAGCTTGTTTCACGCCGTACGTAGCCAACCGCGCTAATCGAGGTGCGGGGAAGGACGTGCCGCACCAGGTATTCACTTAAGGCTGAGTCGACCTAGGGGGGGGGGGGTCCGGGATCGGTTCAAATAATCGCCACCGTTAACTGTGAGCGGGAATTTGACTCGGGGGTCGGCGGATTCATAGCGCGAGAAGTCCTTGCGCACACCCACACGCACGTTGCCCCCCTCGTGCCGGCCATCGGCGTCGCGCTGACCTTTGACCCCGAGCTCGCACCGCCCCCCCGCCCCCCCCCCCCCCAGGTTCCACACGCTGGCGATCGGCATCGCGGTGGACGTGCTGGGCTGCACGGGGAACTTGCGCGACCGCGCCGCGCTGCTGCACAAGACCGTGCAGCTGGCGGTGGAGCTGCGCTCCTCGTTCGGGAACCTGTTCGGCTTCGCCGCCGTGATGAGGGCCCTCGACCTCCCGCAGGTGTGGCCCCCTCCCTCCATCCCTCCCCCACTCCCTCCCTCCCTGCCCCCCTCCCCACCCCTCCCTCTCCCCCTCCCCCTCCACCTTCCCCCCCTCCCTCCTTCCCTCCCTCCCTCTCCCCCTCCACCTTCCCTCCCTCCCTCCCTGCCTCCCCTCCCTCCTTCCCCCTCCTCCCTCCTCCCCACCCCTTCCTTTCCTCTCCCCCTCCACCTTCCCCCCCTCCCTCCTTCCCTCCCTCCCTCTCCCCCTCCACCTTCCCTCCCTCCCTGCCTCCCCTCCCTCCTTCCCCCTCCTCCCTCCTCCCCACCCCTTCCCCTTCCTTTCCTCTCCCCCTCCACCTTCGCTCCCTCCCTCCACACCCTCCCCCTGAGTTCTCATCCCCACCGGGGGGGGGGGGGGGGTCGGCTACTGGGGGGGTCAGTGGAGTGGCACTTGGAGATGGCTCACTCGGGGGCAAGACCTGGAGCCTAGGGGGGGGAGGGGGCTGCCACTCTGCCAGGACGCATCGACCACGTGGCAAGGGGACGGCCTTAGGCCGGCAGGCATCGGCAGAGACGACACCGCTGTGATCTTCAACATCTCGCCACCGTGGCCGCAGCGGTGGCGAGATGTTGACGGCCTCGCCTGGCACGCAAGAGGTCGTGAGTTCGATCCTGATGCCGGATGTGTATTTGGAGTTTGAGTGTCCCCGTGGTCGTGTGGATTTTTCTCCGGGCACTTCAGTGGCCCTGATCTGCTAAAAATGTAAATAGTATTTATCGAGATGAGATCGGAGGTTAATATCCCAACAGCTGCGACGTTCTGCATCAGAAAGTAGGCGAACGGCATCACCGTGCGGTGGCATCGATGGCGTGGCCCTTGGCTCGACGACCTCGTGACCTTGACCTTTGCCGTGGGCACGCAGGTGACGCGGCTGGAGCAGACGTGGGCTGCCCTGCGCCAGCAGCACACGGAGAGCGCCATCGCCTACGAGAAGAAGCTCAAGCCCTTCCTCAAGTCGCTCAACGAGGGCAAAGGTCAGGCTCCAGGGCAGAGGACAGAGGAGGGTCACGGGAGTGGGGGGGTCGTCATCCAGAGGTCAGCACCCGGTCCGGTGGAGCTGCGATCTCCAGTCGGGTCGAGTGACTCGCACGCGCTGACCAGTCGGTCAGCTCGTTGGAGCTGAAGGGATGCCACTGTGCCCAGATGGTAACTACCTCGCTTAGTATGTAGGAGGTCGATCCCCACCCTGATGCCTGTTGTCTATTTGGAGTTTGCGTGATTCTCTCTACCCGTGGTCGTGCGGATCTTTCTCCGTTTTTTTCCTCCACATTTGGAATCAACATCACGCGTTTAGAAATTTGCACATGATGATAAGCCACTTCGTTGAGCTCTCATTTGTGGCCGCCAGGTTGCTTCTGAAAAAGAGCAACGTAGTTTTTGTGGGCCTTACCTTCTAAAATAAACATTGCACTACATTTTTTGTTTTAAAATCGACCGGTGGCATTTACTTATTTGTTTCACATTCCCTGTCCCCTCTCCGGACGCAGAGGGCCTCCCGCTGTCCAACACGACGATCCCGCACATCGTGCCGCTGCTGCAGCTGCTGGAGAAGCCGTGCGGGGGCCTCGCGCTCGACGGCCCCCCGGAGCCCTGGGAGGGCCCTGACCACGGCCTGGAGGCCGTGCTGCGCCACCTGGAGAACGGGCGCTCCGTCGCGGCCAACGCGCGCATCTACAGCACCAACGCCGACGCCAAGCTCGCAGGTGGTGGCGCACGCCACGGCACACGCGCGCGAGGCCAAAGTAGCCGTCCATGTTACCGATTGCCGATTGCTCGTGGTTGTGCGCTGCGTGTTGAATTTCTTCCACACCGTACGTAGCCAACCGTGCTAATCGGAGGTTGCTCGTACGACTCGGATGAGTACATTATGAGCACTCAATTTACGAATCGCTCCGATGGCAAATTATTCACGGAGGAGGAGAATCGCCGCTCGAATGAGAGCAACGAGGCATCCGGTGCTTGTCTGCTCCCCGCAGCCCTGCAGAGCCAGTGGTGGACATTCCACGTTCCTATGACGGGGGCCATAATAAATCGCCAGTTACAAACGCAACTAAACGAATTTTTAATTTATTTTATTTTACGAGGTAAGGCCCACTGAGCTACATAGCTCTTTTTTAGCAGCGACCTGGCCACAAAGATAGCCCAATGCAGTTGTTTATCGCGTAAGGACATTTATAGCAGCCGAATTCGCTAAACTCGTGATGTCGATTCTAAATGTGGAGGGATGAACCGGAGAACCCGGATAAAAATCCACGTGACCACGAGGAGAATATAGAAACTCCAAATATACAGGCATCAGAGTTGGGATTGAACCTATGACCTCCCGTCTATCAGGTGAGGTAGTTAACATCTCATCACCGTGACCTCTCCGGGTTTTTCCCTGCCCCCCCCCCCGACTCCTCTCCCGCCGCCCTCCCCCCACCCTCCCCACCTCTATTTCCTTCCCTCCCTGCCGGCAGGCGCTGTGCGGGACGAGCGGCTGCTGGACGTCTTCCGCACGGAGTTCATGCTCAAGCTGCTGTGGGGCAGCAAGGGCGCCGAGGTGGCCCAGTCGGAGCGCTACGACAAGTTCGAGCAGATTCTCAATGTTCTCTCCAAGCGCCTCGAGCCGCCCGTCAAGCAGAGCGAGCTCTGAGTCCTCAAGCGGGGGGGGGGAGGGGGGGGGGCGGGGAGGGGGGGGAGCAGGAGGTGCTGGCACCAGCAGCGCTGGCTACGTCCCGGCTAAAATGCGCCAGGCTCCGACAACGACAATGATCACAGCTCTTTCACTCTTCCGCTCACCAACTCTTCCACTCTTCCACTGTGGAGCCCTTCACCTCTCCCCTGGAAGTGTAAACGGAGCCGCCGCCGTCGCGGAGTCGAGCGTCGAGGTGAGGCGACGGAAGGTGGAACGGCGGCAGGCAACTGAACTTTTGAATGTTTGTACAGCGAGAGAGACGGTAACACAGAGAGAGAGAGAGAAGTGCAGGGTGTGTCCTCAACGGACAGTCCTGCCATCCTGAGCCGAGGACTCGGACACACACGGCCGAACGTCGCACAGAACAGACCCGCACGGCGCTCACTGGCATAGCGTGGTTTGGCGCGAGGCTTGGTGCAGAGGATTATGAAATGAGGCCTCCCCTCCCACCGCCCCTGTCCCCCCGGCACCTGGGCCCCTCTGGTCAATTGTAAACCTGGTGGAGTTGCACCGCCTGCACACCCGACAGCAGGCTCCTCGTGGCACCTGGAGAAATCGCAACATTCGTCAGTCAAAGGTCAAGTTCAAAGTTCAAAAAAGTCACCCTCTGCTAACATGAGCATAGGGAAGCGCCTATCTGCACCGCTGCCACCAGTGGCAGAAATTCCACATTACCGTGCCGGGGAAGTTTGTCCGGCGCCAGATGGATGATGGGGTGGGATTTTGTGAACTTGAAATGCATTGCCAGTCGAGTGCTTTCAGCCACTGCGGTGATCGATATGAAATTACTCAGCGTCTTGAGTAAGTGGGCACGCGTTGGACGCTATAAATACAAATTGCAGTGTGTGTATATAACATATATAATATATATTCAGTTGGTATTCCAGCCAAGGAAGGGAAGGCATCCGAGTGCACGTCCACCGTGGAGATGGAGCAATGAAATGAGTTCCGTGTGCAGGTGCCCGCTGGATTATTACATCGCAGCAACAGAATCGTAAGAGGTGGAGGCGCCTTTGGGAGGCCTTAATCCACCAGTGGATTGAACATGGCTGGTCGTCGATCCACCACCGCATGATTGCTTCTGGGGCGATGAGTATGCAATATTTACTTTTGGGGAAGAAAAAAAAAACGAATTTGGGCACCCAGCGAGAAGAGACTGTGATATGGGAATCATTCACAGATAATTCTTCTCTTTGGCTCAATCTGAGGAGTCCTTTGTGCCTCCTGTCCTGTCCACCGCTGCCACCTCTTGAGGTACAAAAGAACCGGGATATATCGTGGGACAAATAATATCTCACCGAAACTGGAGGGGGGGGGGGAGAACTGCGCGTGAATTCATCGTCTTGAGTGGTTGTTTTATTTCTGAACTGACAAAAAAAACCTTTTAATATCCTGGAAAGACTTACAGAATTCCCACGACACCCAACAGATTTTCTCAGGCCGGCGACAATCCAGAGAAAACCAGGATGGGTGGCAACCCTCTTGCTGTGACTTGGGACCCGGAACTCTGTGGTGTGGAAGAGTTGAACCGTGGGACTCATCAGATAGACGACAAACTCATCGATGCGTATCGAAGCTGCCTGCATTTATTCCATTGCACCTTATTCAGAAACTTGAGAGTTCAGGTCAAGAGGTCAGACGGCCTCGCATTTGCAGCAAAGCTTTCTTGCTCTCCTACCCACCGATGCAGAGCGCTTCGCGAAAATGCAAAACGTGCTTCAATGGTGCGCTGTCACTTGCCGAACCGCAACGGCGTGAATTCTGTTTTCATAAATGCGCCGCGTATTTTAAGAATGAGTTTATATAAATTAAAAAGCGAAGTGTTTTTTTTTTTATTCGAGTGCTTGGTGTTCACTTTAGTTGGAGCCAGCGGGGCCCAGGGTTTTGCGTTGCGTCCTTTTTATTGTGTCGGGCGGCCACGTCAACGCGGACGGCATTTGAAAGATAAAGACGGAAGCACTTGCTCTCGCCTGCCCCTTGCAATGCCTGCACTGCCTTGCGAGCATGGTGAGCTGCCAAGCAATCAGGCGTGTGTCACCGACGTCGCCTGGCCGATACAACGCACGCTCTCTGGTGGAGCAAGCGGACCGCTCCTACTCTGCTCGGCTGCCACGCCCGGATGCTGCCGTGGAATGGCTCGCGACGTTGGGACAATGTAACGCGACGGCAGAAGCGGCGCACCCTGGGAACGGCTGCCACCTTCTGAAATTCATCGGAGGCAGCAGCAGCAGCAGCAGCAGAAATTCAAAAGGCCTCGCCTGTTCACTTGGCCGTACGCAAGAGGAAGAGCGTTGGACAGAGTGTCATCGTATCCGACAGTGGGTGATGTGAGAGTGGTGGAGCGAGATTTCAGATCAGGTGTTGTGAGTGAGATGACAATGATGGTTATTTTTGTAATTAATATTTTAGCCCAGGATAGCTTCACCAGGGAGGCGATGGCTGCCACGCATTTCTCCGTTGAGTAAATGTGGGTTCATTATTCAGATTTGGCAAATTTAGGACCATCGATATGTTGGCGATGATGTTGACGATGACGTCAGGAGAGCGTTCCAGTGCTCGTGGATATGATGTGCCGAGTTTCTAAATTCTGGCGCGACAAATTACATCACCATTGAAGTGTCTAATGCGACGGATGTATTCCTGCTAAATGTGGCATTTATTGAAGAATACAATCAAGTTTATTTTTGCCAAAAATAAAGATAAAAAAGTAATCAATTGACACGCTAACTTCTATTATCCTGAATTGTTGGGCCAAAATAGCTAATTTTTATTGTCATGTATTTTTCCACTAAAACATGAAATCGGGTACATCACCTGTTGAATCTTTAAAAAAGTGGCATATATTAGAAAATAACATTTGAGTGGATTATTTTGGCCAATTAATTGAAAAACACTGTAGTTTTTCGTGTACATAAGCCCAAACATTTTTTTAAAATTCCACTAAAATGTTAAAGAGATGTTATGTATGTACGCTCAATAAAACATTAACTGTACATATATATAACCTTTGGAATTGGCACGACCAGTTTTCATCTTATTTTCACCAAACGCGTTAAAACGTGTCCTGTATAGACGGTGAATATATAATGTTTAGAACATTTTGAAACGTTCCATTTTGCCAAAACGTGAAAAAAGACGCACTAACCTTACGGTGTTTTCGGTAAAAATGGGCATGGAAATGTTTAAATCTGTATTCTTATAAACATGACGAGAATTAAAGTCCACAGTAAAATAAATCGTGTTACATTGTAGAGGCTCCTTGCTGAATGCGTGCAGACTCCTGGTGCTATGTGGTGTCGCGCGAGTTATATGACCGTACTTAAATACCGGTATTAAGATGTGCAAACACCAACTAGACACCTGTTACAAGACATCGAGTCTGCATTCACCACGCATACTTGTGTGATGACAGTAGAGTGAACCTCCGGTGTAAGTGGACTAGTGGCCACGCAAGGTGATGACAGTGGAGTCAGCCTGCAGTGCGAATGGACCAGTGGCCACGGGAGGTAATGACAGGGGAGTCAGCCTGCAGTACGAATGGACTAGTGGCCACAGGAGGTAATGACAGGGGAGTCAGCCTGCATTGCGAATGGACTAGTGGCCACGGGAGGTAATGACAGGGGAGTCAGCCTGCAGTGCGAATAGACTAGTGGCCACGGGAGGTAATGACAGGGGAGTCAGCTTGCGGTACGAATGGACTGGTGGCTACGGGAATTATCGAGAATAGGAGCGTGGCGAGGTGACGAAAGAGAACAGTGGAATCTGCTGGTAGAGCGAGCGGTCTAGAACCAGCGAGAAGGTTCGGGAATGGGGGTGTGGCCTTGGACCGTATATAAGGGAGATGCACGGGAGACTCAGGGCTGTTGCAGTGGGGGTCTCCGCCTGTTCGAGTGTGAGCACGTGGCCTCTTAATAAAATAAACCATCTCAAGACAAGTGCGCCAAAATCGTCATTACACTTGTGGCAAAACATGGAGAAAAAATATGCTTCGATGTCATGCATTGTCCTTCAGACTGATTGGCCTAGACTATAATTACAGCCTATTTTATGGCATTTGTATCACCAGTTCCTGAGAGCAAAGTACAAGAACAGTGCACCCTGGTCAGTGCTGATTGTCGGTGGGGGAAGCAGAGATTTTCTCCGGCTCCTCCGGTTTTCCCCCCTCCACATTTTTCAATCAACATTTGGCTGCTATACATTACCACACGATAAGCCACTTCGTTGAGCTGTCATTTGTGATGGGCAGGTCGCTTCTGAAAAAACATCTACAGAGCTCAGTGAGGCCTTGCCTGGTGACATGAAAACAATAAGTGCAATAAATATCTGGCGGGATCGTAGAAGTGTTGTACTGTACACCTCAACAGTGCATTTTTTCAGCACTGCCCTCTGCTGCCCATGACGCGTTTATTACACAAAAGCACGCGTGATAAGGTCACACCGCATTACGCACAAAGTGCTCGCCACAAATGAACCACAATACCTCGCTGATCTCGTCAAGGAGCGTAAACCATCATGGCGCGGACTCCGGTCATCCTCGCAGCAATTGCTTTTGGCCGCTAACCGTCGAACAAAGGCGGTGGTCGCCGCATCGCGCGGTGCTTTCAGACGCGATTCTTGCGGCCATCTGGAACGCTCTTCCTTCCGATATTAGAAAGCCACTGGGAGCTCCGCTGCACTTTTAATTAATCATCATCTAGATTGAAAACGCGCTTTTTTCGAACTGCTTTTTGTGTTTAGTTGTCATTCCCCCTCACTCCCCATTAGCACGTTTGGCTGCGTACGGTGTGAAAGAAGTTGAATAGACATCGCAACTTACAATTCCCACGTCCGGTACAGGCGCAGCTCTGCCACTGCTGACGGAAAACAAGGCCTCCACGAGAGGGAGCTCTCGACGGTGGTTTTGGCCTACTCTTCCACGCTGGCGAGACCTCCTGGAAGAGGCGAGGGTACCCACACTCAACCCCACCAAACGCGACATTCCAATTCGACTGACTTGGTGCTCCCCATGGATATACTGTGCTGCTGGGCAGATGGGGGCGGGGTGGAGGTGGTGGGATTCAGAAACCTGCACCCTTGTTTCAACTACCGCGCCAGGAAATTGAATCCAACCGGCGACATTCAGATTGCAAGTTAGGTGTGCTGCTAACCAACCAATCGCAAAGCACGGCAGCCCCAAACGTGCAAACAACAACAACGCGTGACTGTTTATGCAAAACGTGTTTATTTCATGTACAGCAGCGTTACAACAAAAACCATAACAAAACAAGCATTGTTATTATACGCGCCTGTTTGACACGCGAGCCACGTGCGGGACAGCCAGGCCGGGGATGGGGCGGGTGGGCCGCCGTGGGATCCACAGGTAACGCGCAGGGGGGTTACCTGGCGGTGGGTGGGTGGCAGCTGCGTCACAAACAGAACCCCCCACACCCACCACCCACCCACCATCAACCCCTCTCTGGCCATCCAGCCCCTCCCGTCCTGTCCACCCAGCCCCTCCCGTCCTGTCACTGTCGACCCAGCCCCTCCTATCACTGTTGACCCAGCCCCTCCTGTCCTGTCCACCCAACCCCTCCTGTCGACCCAGCCCCTCCCGTCCTGTCGACCCAGCCCCTCCTGTCGACCCAGCCCCTCCTATTACTGTCGACCCAGCCCCTCCTATCACTGTCAACCCAGCCCCTCCTATCACTGTCGACCCAGCCCCTCCTATCACTGTCCACCCAGCCCCTCCTATCACTGTCGACCCAGCCCCTCCTGTCACTGTCCACCCAGCCCCTCCTATCACTGTCGACCCAGCCCCTCCTGTCACTGTCCACCCAGCCCCTCCTGTCCTGTCGACCCAGCCCCTCCTGTCCAACCAGCCCCTCCCGTCCTGTCGTCTCTCGGCCCAATCGCCCCATCCACCCAAGGCAAACCGCTTGTGCCCCTGATGACGCCCCATCCGTGATGAACAGCAAAGCGGCGGGGTCGATCCTCCATCGTAAACGGGACTATCACAGTCAGGACTACCGCGTGCGTGCGAGCGCACACACACACAGGGACTGTGCAGTGTAAAAGTGTGTACTGTGTGTGTGCAAAGGTACTAAACACTACGGAGCAGAGTCGGGTGGGGGGGGGGGTCCTCTCTCCAAAACTGCAGTTGGGGGTCCAACGTCTCCAAATTACCCGCATGTTAATGAATGTCGCAATCAGAGCCCACCACGGCCAAATTTGCCAATGGCTTGTGACCGATATGACGCTGATTTTCATAAAACTTGTTCGGGGAGCGGTAGTGTAGCGGGTTGGCGCACTGCGCTGTGGACCCGGGTGAACCGAATTTGAACAGGTTCTGTCGACCCTCCGCTAGTTCGATTTGGCCTCAAATGCGCATCTGGTGCGTTGTGGGGGGGGGGCTGGACACACCCCCCCCCCCCCCGTGCCGTGCCGGCCTTCATAGGTGCTATTCGCCAAAAGCGCTTGGCCCAACAGCCTGTGAAGGCGACACGGGGGGATTCCACGTCTACGCACCACCTACAGAAAAGCCGCGCTTCAATTTGAATGGAGGCGCGTTTGGTAAACAGCGGAGAGTTTGTCCCCAGCAAACGTGGAACTGTTGGGCCAACATCCGTGCAATTGTTGCAGCCGCGTGCCAACAACGTTGGCCCCAACGTTGTCCCTTCGAAGGAGAGCAGGCGGGTGGGAGGCAGCGGGAGGACTGGAGTTTGGCGAAACTCCCCGCTCGCTCGAGGGAAAGTCGTCGCAACATACATCGTCGTCAGCAGGGCCTAACGTTACGCGCACGATAAGGCGACTTTGCAACAACAACAACAACAAAAACGCAGCTCCGCAAACGAGACCCCCCTCCCCCCTTCCTCCGCGAGGTGAAGCAAACGAGGTGCCTGCACTGACAAAGTGACAATAAGTTACCGCGCGTGCCGACGCGAGAGGGCCGCGTCGGTTGCGCGTCCGCGTGGCGATTGCGAGCGCTACGACAACAAAACTCCCGTTAACTGTGCAAGCCGTTAAGTTTAAAATATATACTTTAAACGAATAAAACCGACGAACGTAAAAATAAGAAAACCGCCGATAGCTTGTTTTTTTTGCGTGTTTGTTTGTTACGACTACATAGCGTCGGTGACGGTGAGCAAAGATGCTAAACCCACAGTCGGACACGACGCTGGATCGTAGCGCATTGTCGATGAATCTATTATTGATCGCGAACGCCTTCGAGATACCCGCCTGTCACACAAGTACGCGTGTCCCGCCCGCGTCCTGGTTGCAAGTTTTCCTCTAAAACGTTACCTGGCGCCTACGACATCCTAGCCTCTGATCGTGACGACGTCCCAACATGCCCCGTGGGAGCTGTGATTCTCAATGGGTTCCATCCATCCAAGTGGCGGTAACTGTGGCTGACGTTCCCCGCTTCAAAAAAAAAAAACGAACACGATTCTCCGATCCAGAAACAAATAATAATATATATTTTAAAAGAAAGTTAAACGGAAAATAAATTGTGCATTAAAAAAACAACTACCGGCAAAGTTTTTTGTGTGTGTTTTTTTACATGTACACATTAAAAAGAAAACACGCGTGGCAACTAATGTGCAGCGGGAGAATTGCACGCAGGGATGGAGCGGACATTCAGACGAGCGAGTGGGATCGGGGGTGGCGAGGGGGCACAACCTTTTATTCTTACCGGGGGCCACATCGGATCGCACTCTCAGATCCAAATGGCCGCGGGCAACCACACGTCAACAGACATACTAACACTCACATCAACACACAGACATACAAACGCACACACACACAGACATACTAACGCACACATCAACACACAGACATACAAACGCACACGTGAACACACAGACTTACTAATGCACACACGTACACAGACATACGAAACTCACAACACACAGACATACGAACGCACACACACAGACATACTAACGCACACACATGCAGCTCGACCACTTCTGTCACTGCGAGAGGCACTTGCAGTGAGTGAAGTGATTGAGCATGGCACCGACACTAGGAACGATGTTGTTGGTTGCCAGGTCAAAACGTTCCCCTCTAGTACCCGACCGGTGAGACTAATATGCTTGCACTTGCAGTGATGGATAGATATTGTTCGTGGGCCCGTGCCAAAAGTAGTAGGCCTCATGTCGTCACGGGCAGAGATGGGTTAAACACATTCAAACCACCGTACTGCGATATTGCAACATGGGTACTCATGACCAATATATAGATACAAACCGCCAATTTCTCTGATAGCAATTACAAATTGTAATTAAATTCCATGCAATTAAGAGACTTTCCATCTTTGTGGGGAGGTTTCCCCACTGCCCGCACGGACCGGCACAACGCTTGCGGCGATTTGTCACGGTGCGGTCACTCCGCATCCACGCTCTGCGCGGACCCCAACGGGAGGAACGAGCTGCAAACGGTGACGCAGTGTCAGCACAGCGCTGCGGTGGCAACGTCGAAGTCTGCGGATTGGCGATCCGTCCTGCGTGCACGGGGCTCTCACCCCGCAGGGTCACGGGGCTCTCACCCCGCAGGGTCACGGGGCTCTCACCCCGCAGGGTCACAGGGCTCTCACCCCGCGTCCACCGACAGAAGGTGAACACCGGGGGCGGGTGGTCATACGCGATACGATGGAAAGACAAACGAACGTACGTATGTATGTTGAACTTCTTTCGATACCGTACGTAGCCAACCGTGCTTAATCGGAGATGCGGGAAAACAAAACGACGACGACGATCCCCGCTAATTCTAAGCAGTGCCACGACGACGGTGGGCGCTTCGAAAGGCAACGGCGAGGCAGACGGGAGCGTCGTACGTACGTATACGCTGAACTCCTTTCGCACCGTACGTAGCCAACCATTGCCAGACGAGCGACGTGTCCAGCATGCCCGCCCGAGCGCGACGCAAGTGCCGGGGGGGGTCGGTGGGATAACGGTCGCCGCCGCCCAGAAGGAAGTCGAGAGCTAGCGGCCCCGACCTGGGGTCAACAGCGGCACCGTCAGCCGCAATCGCGTGCCACCGAGGTCACCCGGAATGCGTCCCAAACCCCACGGCCCGGGGCCCGTCGGGCCAAAGAGCGATTCGTTTCCGCCGCCGCGAAATGTTCACGGGCGCCGTCCGGGGGGGGGGGGGGAGAGGCGTGTCGCCGCTGGCTGACGGCGCGACGAAAAGCGAAGTCAAAACACGCGCCAGGCGTTGCGTTTTTTTTTATTCTCGCGCGATTTCTTCAAGGAACGCGGAGCTGTTGCGCACGCTCGCCCATCCTCGTCGCCCCGGTCTATCCAATAGACGGTATTTACTATTTTGCCGCGTCAGCGTTTGACGGTCAAGTTGGCCGAGTAGTAGCAGTGGAGTTATTACAAAAGAGTAACGACGACATTAAATACGTTAACAGGAACGGCTTGGCCAGGCTGTGATGAATGTAGCGAGCCGGGCATTTTTTACGAAATGCTAAGACTCGCTCGCTCGCTCTCTCTGTCTTCTCTGCGCGAAGGAAGAGATTAAAAACACATTGTCCGAACGGGCACTCGTAACACACACGGTCCAAAAACCCCCCCAACAATTCGGCGTTTGTCTATGACTCGGTCTGACTCGCACCGACGACAACAGGTACAGCTCCGTGATGCCTTTTCCGGGTATTCCGCCGTGTGTTTGCGCTCCACGTCATGGGAGCTTTTCTGGAAACCGAAAAAATTCACAGCACGTGGAGCGAAACGTTGGGCCTCGTCCCGAAATCACGTCGCAGAGAGCCGTGACAACACAACCGCGAAAACCTACGCAGCTAACGATTGCCGATCATATCTAGTTTCACCGGTGGCTGTACAAGCTGAATGGGTAGTGGTCCGATCCTAACAAGATACAAATTTATCTTTTGGACCACGGCTGTCCTCACCGTGAGCCCGCACTCAAAGAGTGAAGTCATGGGGCACGTCGGACCACGCCACCGGGAATTTACCCACGACGACATAAATCCCTGGGACCTCAACGGGATTATTTTTACGACCGTCTGCAATGAACCAGGCAGCAGGAATATTTCTGGGAGCTTGTAACCGTCATCTTAATAGGCTGGGGGAGGGAGGGGTCAGAAGATTCCCGTGTTATCAGCCGTCCTGACGCAAACGGATAACGAGCAACTGCGATTGGCTGCCGCAGATGACGTCAAGACATTTTGGTGCCCAAAATATTTTGGAGCGCAACGAAAGAACCGAACAACTTTTATTCATTCATGCTGCTGTAATAAAAAAATGTTGGATGCATGAGCCAACTCAATTTTTTTTTCCAAGTGATTTGCTCACCTTTCCTATACTTTGCACTCCCATGGTGTTCTTGAATTATGTTGCTGTCGCAACGTTCCGACCCACCCCTACTGGACATGTAAAAAGAAAAAGAGCTTCACGGCTCATCGGATTTCTCCAGTCTAAATAAATATTCTGATTCTGGTCGGGTTTTAGCTTCACAGTTTGCTTCCGTGGCAAAGTAGCGAGGGGGGGGGGGGGAGCACAGCATGCGAGCGCCGCGCTACTCTCAAAAAACGTCAACGCAACGTAGCGCCGAGCACGGTTCAGTCTCCGGACAAAAGGGTAAACGTACGCACAACGGAGGTTAATATGACGTTACTAAGGGCAGTCTCAAGTCGAGAGTTCATATTCACAGAATGCAGAACTTCAGCGACGACAACGGAGAATGTTTCACGATATATATATAAAAACAAGAATTAACTTTGGGTGAAGAGAGGCTTGACGAACTACTTGAAGGGCAAGAGTGTGGAGGAGAGAAATGCACTCGCGGCAAAACAAAGACCCCCCCCCCACCCATGAAAAATCAAGGAACTAAAAAAGAGAGGTTGGTCGATCAGATTCGCAAGTCACGGATGCTAACGCAGAGAACAACTCCAAATGGACAATATGGCAACGTATTAGTTTCAAACCGAAGTACATTTTTGACCGGGTGGGTTGTAAGCCCTGGCAAAATCAATCGTTTGTTTCTGACCTTTTAGGTGCTTGCGATTTTTTTTTAAACCAAGTCACCATCCCAGGTTATTGCTGGAAAACCGCAAGAGACCTGAACATCTCTCTCCCCCCCCCCGCCACCATCGTCTCCGCCAGAGTGCAGAACGGTACTTGCTTGCAAACGAATTGAAACGTTCAAAACATTTAAACGCAAAAAATCCGGCCGCATAATAAAAACTTTCTGAACTGTTCGCAAACGGTTTCCAAAGAGAACGCCGCCAGATTGTGGTGGTGGGGCAAGGAGGTTTGTGGGGTGGAGGGGGAGGCGCGGCGGATCTTGCACAGTGCACACACGATTCCGTTTCTATTTCTGAAAAGGTCAGCTGGACCACAACAGCAGCCACTGGCAGTGCCGTTCATAGGGGGGGAAGTGGGGGGGGGGGTGGATGTGCCCCCACCCTCTCCACCTTCAAACTTGACCGGAAGTATTACGTCTGACACCGCGATATCGAAGTGCGGAAGGTAGGGGGGGGACGAAGACCCCCAAAGCACGGGGCCCGGGGCAGTCGCCGCGATTCGCCGTGTACCCTAGGGACGGCTCTGGGCGCAGCCCTGTCACTCCTCGTCCCACATTGTCGGTAGCAAACAGGAGATGGCCGTTACGGGGAGCGGGCGGGCGGGCAGGTGGGCCAGAATTGCGACCTTTTTCCGAATTTGGCAACAACAACAACAAAACTCGGAGCCTCGACGAAGGGCCCCACCGAGAGCCGGACATATTGTCCCCCCGCGGCCGCCTGCTCGTCCCCGCTCGGGAGCTCCTCTCCCCGAGACGGAAGTGGTGGGGGAGGGGGGGGCGGGGAGACCCCCTCTTATGAACCTGGATGCGGGGCAACACAAGAGGGAGAGGAGGAGGGGGGAGGGAGGAGGCTTTAGTGGAGAGGCGCGGCTGCTCGGAGCACGTCACGGCCACCGCACGCCGACGTACCGGGGGGGGGTGTGGGGGTGAAGGGGAAACAACAGGAACAGCGGTGTGCACGTGGAGAGAGGACGACGGTGATGACGATCCTGCTCGCTTCGTCAGCGGTTAAATCGGCAACATGGGTTTTCCGCCCAAACCCCGTGTGGGGGAGATGCACATTCTCCTGATTGCAGCTCACGAGTGCCAGCGGTGGCGGGACCGTGTGATTGCGAGTCGTGTGCTCAGACCAACTGTGCAACGATGTCCAATCAGTGACTTGGTATTCCCGTACCATACTAGCGGCAGGCACTTACTCGTATCGTTGGACTGCTTTCCACCGGCTTTAGTATCACACCCCATGGGTGGCGTATTACTTGGTTCACTGGCAATCAACCTCTAGGCCATCATTTTTTGTGGGGGAGGTTGGAAAAATTCAGGAGAATGTCGCTTTCATATTTCCACAACTACAATCGTCGACTCAAACGAGTCGGCTCTCTAAGCCCTTCTTGAACATGGTTTTGATTCGTGTTTGACGTGCTAGACAGGAGGATGGATAAGCTATCATAAGATGAATAAACTAGTCGCATAAAGAGGCTGTGTTCATAAGTAACATTCGCTTAAGACTGATTAAGGCAGAGCGGTAGACAGGATAGAAATTGGCGGGGACAGGCTGCTTGGGCTGCAATGCCAGACGTAGAGGGGACGAGGGTGAAACGACGAAGCCAGATGGAACACACCGGGAGGCCACACAGGAAGGGAGGTAGGGGGCAAAACAGAGACAAAGATCGCCCGTGTAGCCTGCACAGACTGTTGGGGCAAGTGCTGTTGGCGAGCACCTATGAAGGGCGGCACGGCACACGAGGAGGTGGGTGGGTGGCCAGCACCACGGCCTTCCCGTTTAACCCTGAAACCACTGGAGGCTAAAATGTAATAATCGACTACAATGCCAAAAGGATTAGTTCAGAAAAGTTATGCCAAAACGTGGATTATTAATTTATCTTCGGTATTTAATGAGCAGTACAAAGCCAGCGAGCGGGTACCTACCAAGGCAATACCGTACACGATCACCTATTTACATAGAGGTCAATATCGCTTTGGCTTGTGTGTCCAAGATTTGAAAAAGGTCCTTTGATGAACGTGGCTCGTTTTCAATCGGCTGAATCCCTAACAGCAACATGGCTACACGTATGTTGAACTTCTCCGACAGTTTGGTTCACGTTAAATCACCTTCACGAGAGTAATCGTGTCGCCCCTACCCGCCCCCCCCCGCCCTTCCATAATGGATGGAATTTTCCTGAACTGAATCGCAACCCTGCCTCCGCCTTGCGATTAAACTATCGTGACAATAGCACCGCGAGGTTGGGGTGACAATCGAGCAGCGTGAACCAAGTCCAGAGATCGACGACCTCCGCCCCCGGAGCCGCATGCTGACGGCTCTTTAAAGACTGCTGCTCCGTGACGTCATTTATTAAGGACCACCTTCTCGTATTCACATGCATTGTGCGGCACAGGCGCGAGGCCTGTGGGGTGCCACGGTGGCGAGATGCTATCTGCCTCGCCTGGTATGCAGGAGATCGTGGGTTCCATTCCGACCGCGACGAATGTATATATTGAGTTTGCGTGTGTCTCTCCCTGTGGTCGCGTTTAGGGTATTTGGCTGCTATACATTTCCACATGATAAGCCACTTTGTTGAGCCATCATTTGTGGCCAGGTCACTTCTGAAAAAGAGCTTCATAGCTCAGTGGGCCTTACCTGGTAAAATAAAAATAAAAGTTTTTGTTTTGTTTTAGATGTAGGTGCAGGCACGCAGCTGCACCCCGCTCGCAGCACCTGTTTTGGCGGCGGCTGCTGCTGCTGCTGCGACGGGATCGAGCGTGACCTCCAGGTAGGACGTGGGCACGTAGCCCTCCTCTCCGTTGGCCCTCCGGACCCTCGTCCACCCGTCGCCCTTGTCCTCCTCCACCAGTTGGAAGAGCTCCTCCTCCGTGATGGCGATGGTGCCCTCGCTGTTGCCTGGCAGTCGCGAGCGGAATCAGAATATCTATTTACACTGCAGGAATCCGAAGCTCTCTTTCACAGATGTCCAGAAGGGGCGGGTCAGAAAGTTACACAGGAGGCACCGGGGACGAGAAGGAGGTGGCCAAGATTGACGATGGTGGCAGCGTCTCGTGGCTCTGTTTTCCGAATGGTGGGAAACAAAACATTGCAGTTAGAATTGCCGTGACAGACCAGGTACTGGTCCTACTGTGTCAGACCAAATCCTGGTCCTGCTATTAAAGACCAGATCCTGGTCCTGCCATTAAAGACCAGATCCTGGTCTGTCAGTACAAGTAACATGCACTGATTAAAACAGTTCATCTTCAGGTGCACTGCTATTTTCCTTTTCATGAGGGTGCATGCTTGTGATTATAATGAGACACAGAAAGGGAAACACGTGGATTGGAGAACACACACAGGTATTAGACATCAAATCGATTGTGGAGGACAGCAGAGGGGGCATGGGTAGGACATGTTGGGTTGGTGGATCACACACAGATGCGGTGTGAAACTCCCTTCCCGTGGGCGTCAAGGAGGTGCCCGTACTCTGGCTCTGCCCCCTTGCTCTGTTTTCCACCCACGTGTAATTGGCCGATAACGCCTTCAACGTGGAGGACCGCAGAGCTTGGGAATTTGTTGGCGCTTGTTCATTGCGCGGATGCCTTCCCGCTTGTCTGTTGATTCCTCGCACCTCTAAATCATTCTCTCTCTGCACGAGCGAGTGGAACCTGCGCGGTTGGTGGCGGCGCGTAAAAAAAAAAATCGAAATCGTTGGAAGACGATGAGTCTACACGACGGATTGGTTACTAAAGGAGAGGCACACGCCGGAGAAGAGAACATGAAACAAGAGCCAGGAGGTAGCCCGTGAGCAGCCTCATCTCGCCAAGATGAGTGGCGGGCGGCTGCAAAGGAGGGAACACTGGAAAGTGTTCTGGGAATAGCAGGGCCACGGACCTGACTGGGACGTCCAACGCCAAGCAGCGCACCGGTGCGGAAACCATCTCGGTTGAGAGACTCAAGCGAAGGGCACGGACGCAGGGAAATGGAGCGACACCGCAAGGGGACTCGATGAAGGACCCATCCTCACCGTCGAAGGGGTACAGCGCCTTGCATCGTCCGAGCACGGGCAGCGGCTCCTCGTCCTCAAAGTCGTCGTCGTCAAAGTCCCCGCCGGAGTCCACCTGCGCCGCCGTCGTGGCGGTGGTGCCGCCGCCGCCGCCGTGGGCCACCGGCGCCGCCGGGTCGGGCTGGCGCGGCGCGGGGGGCGCCGGCGTGCCCTCCGGGGGGGCCTCCTCCGTGTAGCTGCCGTCCGGACTGCTCGTGTGGGGAGGGGGCCCAAGAGCGGACACTATAGCACAGCGGCGACGGCGGCGCAACCACAGCGCGGCACAACCAGAGCGCGGCGCTCGGTGAGAAAGATGGCGCTCGCTGCTGCGCCGCCTATGCTGCTGTGTGTGCTGCTGTGTGGGCTGTGTGTGCTGCTATCTGGTGAGAAGCGGTGGTTTGGCGGTTAGCGCAACGCTGCGCTAGGAACCCGGTGACCCGGGTTTGATTCCCGCTCACGACCAACACCGGTGACGATTATCTGAACCGGTCCTGGGCGTCCCTTAAGTCGACTCAGCCTAAAATTAGTACCCTGTACGATGTGTAAACATCGCTACTGGGGAGACAAAGGCGGCCAGGCGCGGTGCTGGCCACCCACCGCCACGTGTGCCACAGTGCTGGCCTTCATCGATGCTACTCGTTAACAGCACTTTGCCCAACACTCTGTGAAGGCTATACGGGAGATCTTTGTCTTTGCCGAGAAGAGGCTGTGAGTAGGGGGAGGGTGACACTGGGTCGTGGTGGCCAGCGGTCACAAATAGATTTACCCCCCGCCGCTCCCCTCCCTCCCATTGCGTGCGACTAGACGCATTATTGTTGCGACTACGTGATAATGTCACATTTAGGCAGAGAAGGCATTTTTATTTTTTTAAACACGACAAACGTGGAAACGTTGCGTGAAATCCCACGCGCTCACACGGGCGCGATGACACTCACCACTGCCGTCTCCTGGCCACACGCCGACACCAACACCTGGCGAGCCCTGGTGGCCACCCATCCTAGCACCATAACCAGGCCCAAACCCCTGCTGATCATCATCCGCGTTACGATGAGATCGGGCGCGTGCAGGGGAGGTTTACGTGTAGGCCCGTAGATGGCCACCAGAGGGCAGATGCAGACAAAGTGGACGAAAGCGCGAGACGTGCCAAATCGAGGCAACGAATAAAGAAGTGTGGCCTGAACCGCGCCACCAATCCCAGTCACGTATCTATCCATCTGTCCAGGAAAGCCACAACGAGTATCAGGAATGCTTTTTGAGGAGGGCCCTGAACTGGAATGTTTGGCCAATTCCATGTGAACGAGTGATCTGACTTCGTGTGGGGAGCGGTGGTGCAGCGGTTAGCGCTACGTTGCGCTACGAACCTGGCAACCCGCGTTCAATTCCCGCTCACGACCAACACCCAGTGACGATTATCTGAACTGGTCCTGGGCCTCCCCTAGGTCGACTCGGCTTCAAATGAGTACCTGGTGCGATGTGTAAACATCTCCACTAGGGAGACAAAGGCGGCCGGGCGTGGTGTTACCCACTCCCTCGTGTGCCGTGCCGGCCTTTATAGGTGCTCGCTAACAGCACTTGCCCCCTACAGTCCATTAAGGCTATACGGGGGATCTTTGGTTGTTTACTTCGTGTGGGAATTCGAGAGAAAAACGCCCCCTGGGGACGCACTTAAAGGGCCCCACGTGGAGACTTCCCGCTTGCTGTGCCGCTGTCACCAGGGCCACCACCTCGCGCAGCCCCGTTTGGTTTGGACGTCGCCCGAATCTCTACGTGGCCCACGAAACGCCCCTGGGTCTCAGGCGTGCTGCTGCGCCATGCACGCCCACACGAAGGGCGTCAGCCTTTGTGTTATTTATTTTCATGAAAGCTGCCCACCCATATTCAACCAAGTGCGTACAACAACGACGGCATCCCCAGCAGCAGGAGGCACACGCATGCAAGTACTGTACAGAGGACAACGCAGACAAAGGTCCCCCGTATAGCCTGCACATACTGTTGGGGCAAGTGCTGTTAGGGGGCACACGCCACTACTGCCACCCACACTTTTCCCCGCCAGGATTCCACAGTAACAAAGCCTTTTGAACGCATATTGTAGGATAAGAGAGAGGGAGGCAATAAAACATGTAAAACAGCATTCCTCGACGTGATTCAGACCAATAAAACTCACGCTTCGTCTACACCTACACGTAGGATGGCTTGTGTACACATTGCAACAGCCCCAATGTCAATCCACTGCTGGACAAGAGCCTTCGCAGGCGTGTCGCTGACCATACTTCACCGCGCTCGTCAGCGCGGTTTGGCAGAAGTTAGCGGAGGGCAGCACCGACTTAAGGCGTCACTTGGCACCGATGTGATTATCGGTGAGCGTGAATCGAACATCAAGGTGGCCACGTTCATAGTGCAGTGCGTGCGTCGCTGCACCACCGCTCCACCGTGGACAATTCAACAGCAGCGGAAAAATGTTGAGATTAACATCCGAGTCCACGTGGGACACAGCAGCATCTGAAGATGGCGTACGGCAACGGTGGGCATGCGATTACTTTAGACGGAGATGCAGTCAGTCACAGACAGAGGAGTTAAGCCTTAAACCTTACACAGAGACAAAGGTTCCCCTTCAAAAACTGGTGGGAGCAAGTTCTGTTAACCCGATCACCGATGACGGCTGGAATGGCACACGAGGGGGTGATGTAGGCAATGCCACGCCCGGCTGCCTTCGTCTCCCCAGTGGGGATGTTTACACACCGCACCAGGTACTCATTTAAGGCTGAGTCGACCTAGGGGAGCTCCCGTCATCGACGTTAGCCGCAGCCGGGAGTGGGACTCGGGTCGCCGGGTTCGTCGTGCGGAGCGGTTCTCTTCCCTCTCACTAAGCCTCACACACGTGCACAGTACACAGACAAAGAATCCCCTTACAGCCTTAACAGACTGTTGGGGCAAGTGCTGTGAGCGAGTAGCACCTATGAAGGCCGGCACGGCACACGAGGCAATGGGTGGCCAGCACCATGCTCGGCCACAGTCATCTCCCCCAGTGGCGATGACCACACACCGCACCAGCTACTTATCTAAGGCTGAGTCGATCTAGGGGAGGCCCAGGACCGGTTCAGATAATCCTCACTGGTGTTGGCCGTGAGCGGGAATCGCTGTGTTCTTAGCACTACACTACCGCTCTACACACGCACCGCAGGCACACAAGCCAAAGATGCCCCGTATAGCCTGTAACACTGTTGGGACAAGTGCCGTTAGCGAGTAGCAGCTATGAAGGCCGGCACCGCACACGAGGCGGTGGGTGGCCAGCACTACGCTTGGACGCCTTCGTCTCCCTTAGAGGCGATGTTTACACTCCACACCAGCTACTCATTAAAGGCTGAGACGACCTAGGGGATACCCAGGACCGGTTCCGATAAGAATCATTGCTGGTGTTGGCCGTGAGCAGGAATCGCCGGGTTCTCAGCGCTGCACTACCGCACGACAAACACGCACACACACAGGCACACGGTAACTTACACACACACACCCTGTGATGAAACCACAGCATTGCTGACTCCATGAGTCAATGGCACAAACACATCCTGTCCCACCTGCCTACAAACACATCGGCATTCGCCGCATGAGGCTGGGCAACTGTGGGTATCCAGGCCCCCCCCCCACCTGAGATAAATCCCGTGACTAAATCACCCGGAATCCACCCCATCGACTCAGATCTCAGAATACTAAGCAGGAGGTTGAGCCCGGGCAGAATCAGAGAATCAAAATGTTCATTTGTCCTGGAGAAATCCGATGACCCAGGAAGCTCTTTTTCACAGATGTCCAGCACAGGCGGTATAGTACTTGGTTGTTCAACTCTAGATGACCACATTTCCCCGAGTTATATAGCGAGATGCGGTCACATTCATACGATTTATAACTCCCAATTGCATTGCACTGCACTCGTGCAGACCCTGCAATATTGAGATCGGACGGTCAGCATTTACCGACACAGCCGCTGACCTCGTCCACACCACTCACGCTGAGCAAGCACAGCCGCTGCTGCTGTCGCTGCTGCTGCTGCTGCGATTAACAATCATCGAGCAAGCCCCGGGAAACACTTAGGGGCCGGTGATTGCCGGGCACGGTGCAGAGGGGAGTGTAACCAGCGCGGTGAATTTGCCGTCGTAAGACAACGCCGTCTCTGTTCGCCGCCTCGCGCCTCTCTCCCTGTCGCTCTCGAGCAGCGGGGCGGGGGCAGCCCCCCCCCCCACCGCCCCCCCGGGGGCAATGGGCAGAATATGAGAGGCACGCGGAGCTGAAGGCCGGATCGCTTTCCCGCTTTCTCTTTCAACAACGGCACCATCGCGAGACCTCGGGTGAGCCACCGCTCGCGAGCCCGCCTCCTCCCTGCCAGTCCCACCATGCTCGGCGGACCATGCTCCACGGCTACGGTCAGGACTCGGCCGTTGATTAAAAAGCAAAGAAACAGGAAATGCCAAGGCACCGCATCGCAGTGACCTTTGACCCCCCCACCACTCTCCCCACACTCCGCCACCCTCCGAGCGACACACCCCCTGTTTATCAGGCTCTTTCTTTCCGGAACGGGCAACAGTTTAAAGTGAATCTCGTGTTCAAAATGTCACAACTACAGGGCCGGCAAGCTGCCTCTGGCAACAATTTAACGTGCCCCGGAGCAAACGACATACGGCCAACGGAAATAAATCGGTGTCAGGGTTCAGGAGGAGCGTTGCTTTGAGGCCTAGCAGGAGGAATCGGTCCGCCAACTCTCGGCTCAGCCACTTACATCTCTAATCCCATCTCCTCAAGAACCACACGGACGGACGGGAAGGTTGAGGTGGTGATGGTGATCCATGAGTTTTTTTTTGGGTTAGATCGTGTAAATATGTGTCGTTAAACCCGCCACCACCTGACGCAGCCAATTAGTAAGGTTTGTCGCGTCAAAAAAACCGTGCCAATTAGTTACTACTGCAGCACACCGCTCGCAAAAGCACACGCGCTCATCAACTGGTGATATTTGAAAGTGGGTGAGAGAAGGGACGTCGGGGCGATATTTTTTTAAACTGGTTTGGCCCGCGGACTAGCCAGCCTCACTGGGCTCCCGATAACCCTGCTTATGAAGTACATCTATTCGCACGAATAGAGAGCTTTTAGCTATTTATTTGATTGAGGGTTTTTCTTGTCGATGCAAAGATTTCTGCGGACCACCCAGCTCCCCACCCCCCCCACCGCTGGGTGACAAAAGACATTCACTTTGCTCTAAATACCACGAATACTAAATTATGAATATTACCGGAACATATATATATACACATTATTTAATACGGCTAGAAGTTTTATTTATTTTTTGTTAGCGGGGGCATTTAGATCTTAGGGGTTCGGGTAGTTTAATCACGGTAGTTTACCAAACTTAATTGTTTTAATTAAATATCACGAGTAAAATATTAATTTACGTCCGAAACAAAAGGTGTGACCTTTGTCATTTCTGTCCGGGTCAACCTGAGCTTGCACCACAGCCACCGCGGGCCACCTGGAGGAAAGTCGCAGACCACCTTCTGAGAACCACTGGCAGAGGTCGAAGGTGCGACTAGTAAATGTGATTGCAGTCAGGTTCCCCCCGGGGCATTGCCGGAACACTGAGATAAATCACCGATTGAAATGCTGACTATCAACGGGGAGGGGGGGCGAGGGTTTCACACACAGGCGGTGAGCCGTGTGTACGTTAGGTCGAGGTGGCTCAAAGCCACTTCCTATTTCCGTGGAAAATTAATCTACGTGAAGCAGAGCTGCCAGCTTCCACCCAGGCTGCAGAGCGAGTGCGATAACCTGCGTCAGCGCACATTTCACACGTGATAAAAAACATACTCTAGCAAACGCCTGCGTTTTAATGTGTTTGTATCATTGCTATGGACGCTCAGTGAGACGTAGCGCTTTAGCCAAGTCACGGGCGGAGGAAGAGGTAGATAGCATCTAGCCTGCCACTTACTCGCCACCACACCACCCCACCGACTCACCACACCATCTGCTCACCATGCCACCTACTCACCACTAAACTCAGTCACCCTGCAACCTACTCACCACTTCCACCTACTCACCGTCTATTGTGCCCATAATTCAACAAATGACAAACGAAGGATGGGATGGAGCGTTTTACCCAACTCAAGAGGTGAAGTGGTCTACCCGCTGAAACAAGTGCGGGCCACTGCTTACATCCTGTTTACAGTCCTCAACCAGTCGTGGAACTTCCTCATTCCTACGGTGGGAGCGAGAAATTCCAAAATAATAAAACCTGACTTTGCACAGAGGGGTACTTGCTGTATAGACACCAAGGGATGAAGTCACGCGATTGTGGTGGCCGGGTGAGTAGGTGGCCGGATGGCTGGGTGAGTAGGTGGCTGGGTGAGTAGGTGGCACAGTGAGTAGGTGGCTGAGTGAGTAGGTAGCTGGGTGAGTACTTGGCCGGGTGGTTGGATGATGAAGTGGCTGGGTAAGCAGGTGGGCGGGTGAGTACGTGGCTGGTTGAGTAGGTGGCTGGGTGAGTAGGTGGCCGGGTGAGTAGGTGGCCGGGCTAGATGCTATCTACCTCTCTCTGTCCTGCGAGCCGTTGTTGACGACGTTGTTCACCACGATGCTGCTGCGATCGTACGCCGCGCTGTTCCGCTTGGGACCGTCGACGCGCGCAGGCATGCGTCCCTCGGCATCCGCCAGCCAGTTCTGATGGACGGAACGGAACGGAACAAGCGGACAAAGCGGTCAGGCCGTACGCCACGCAAGGCTGCGCACGCAGCTGCTGCTAGAGCGCGACCCGCAATTTCAATCACCGGGGCACGCGCCGTGCCCAACTCGCGTGGCATCTGCGATCGGAATTTAAGACCTCAGAGTGAATGTTAGAGGTGTCCGGGTGTTACTGGGGGTCTCGGCGCCGAGGTTCACGGGTTTGAATAGGGGGTTTTGTTGGCCCGTGATTAAAATGGCTGTGAGTTGATGGTCGTAGACTCCAGCAACGGCGACAAAAAAACGGCCGAGGCTCGCAAAAAGCCTAGCGAATAACCAGAATCTTGTGCGCGAAATACGAGTCGATGATGTTTTTTACTGTCAAATGATAAAACAAGTGCACAATTAGTGCCGTTCTGAGCTTTAAACATAGCCGTGATTTTGGCGGTTTGCAAGCGTGCATGCGAAGGTGGTTTGTAATTCTATGGGGGGATAAAAACTCAATTAACTATGTTGGTAAAACTTTCTATTCGTGTGAATGGATGTACTGTCTTTATAACCAGAGTTATAGGGAGCCCAATGAGTGTGACCTATATCGTCACACCTCGGAGGCTAAGCAGGCGTTGAGCCTGGTTAGTACTTAGATGTGAGGCTGCCTGGGTGAGCCAGGTATTGTAGGTTGAGAGTGGTCATCTTCACTCTACCAAACACTCATCAAGGGAATTGCTCAAAATGTCCCAATGTCGTAGGAACCTCCTGAAGAGCAGCCTTGATCCTCGGCGTGGATTTCCTGGCTAAATAAAAAGGCCTTATCGCGTGAAGGGAGGACCAGGGGAACGTTTACATATAATTCTTACCAAAAAGACAGCTTGCTAAAATAAATAACAAAAACCCTTGGCATGTTTGAAGAATTTTCCCTTTCAAATGTTTGTACACAACTGCCCGCACGCATGTCAGCACGAGCGCCTATGGTTTGCGCTAAAAACGGACTGCGAGCAAATCACCGATCGTGCAGATATTAGCCAATCAAAAAAAGGGGGCGTTTCACACGGCCCTGTACTTGCCAATGGGATTACTCGATCCATGGATCGCTCGCCGACGTATCGACGCAATGATTAACCCTCGTTGAATCGATCCTCTAATGAGCCTGTCGGATCGACTGCGAGCTGAATTGATACAATCGACAAGCCCCATCCAGGTTTCACAAGACGATATATGGGCAGGGACATGCCCCTAAGGACAACACCATGCCTACTTCCTTCCATATATGGGCAGATCGCCGATCGGTGATTTTGTCGGATGAACCGATTTTATTGTCTTCACAGCGCCACAGCCGGTGCTGACCTCAAACTTCTGAGCTTCCTGCTGGAGCTTGTCGATCTTGTGCGCCGTCTCGGACAGCTTGGGCTCCAGGCTGGTGGAGTCTCCCATCTGCGGGTTCTTGAGGTAGACGTCCTTCATCTTGAGCAGCGCCTCTCTGCGAGACAGATCGGGGCACCGCGTCAACACAAGGGGGGCGGGGGGGGGGCACGCACACACGCACGACGGTCGCGCTACATCGATGTTGAGGCTGTTTAACCGGGCGAAAATGACTCGAGAGGCCAGGATGGAGTCTCGTTTGCGAGCGAGTGTGACCTGGCGGCACGAAGACTGCCAGTAGGGAGGGGGGCGATGATTGCGTTGTCACGGAAGACGACGGACGAGGCCGTCTGTCCCGAATCCTCTGGACGCGTCGTTACCTCTGGTCGACCTCCTTCTTGATTTCGCCGTTCAGGTCGTCGATCTTCTGCTGTAGCTTCTTCCTCCGCTGCTCGGGCGGCAAGTGACTCAAGTCCTCGGCTGGGACGCCCTGAGTTGGGACGTGGGAAACACGGACGGCGACAAGGTTAAACTGTAAATAAATGTATAATTACGTAACCCCGAGCGTGTGCGCAAGCGCGGCACTCGAAACTGTTAGAGCAATCAGATGTGTAAGTGACGACAGAAGCCCATCATAAGGGAATAATAATTAAAATAATATCACGCGACTCAAACTCCACGACTGCACGTTAACCAGGACTACGCGGCCATGAGAAGCCACTTTATTCTCGACTGGACGGCGTTCGGCAGAGGGGAGGGAAGACTTTGTGAGCTGTGCTCCTACCACGAGCAAACTACGTAACAATGATTTAAACGATATCATAATCCGAGAGCGCACTACACTCTCACCGCTGAACCGAATGAATGAATCGCGAGCATTACGGAGCCTGACGCCGCCGTCGCTTGTGAGCGTGCCTACCTTTGGGACACATCCTGGAGAAGACTTGTCGCCGGGAATAAGAGATATTATTTCGCTCTTTTTTTATGTACACATTTCAAGAAAACGAGTTTTCTCTGCATTCAAGCGTGTGATGACGTCACGTTTTTTTCTAGCACTACCGCCGTTACTCTGCGCATGGGGTGCCGTGCGTTGGAAGTACGCTGCCGATGGACTTAGGGGGCGGGCGGGGGTGAGGGGAGGCGGTCCGGTTAGTCGTTGGCACACGGGTGAAGAAGAAGCCTGGTTCGCGGATGAATGAGGAAGCGCACACACAGGCATCTCGCTATCGGCGTTAGCGAGGATGAGGGTGCGGAAAAACTCTACGTTACCCGAGGAACCCGGAGAGCCATGCAGTTTCATCTGAGCATGGGGTGGGGAGGGAAGAGGCTCAAACGGCCCGGATTCAAACTGCAACAGCCCCGACGCACTACGGGGGATGTCACAGCACTGAGCGTCTCAACGCGAACATTCCAATTCGACCGGCGCAGTGGCCAGCGCACCGCGTCGTGAACCCCGTGACCTCGGTTTGCCTCCGACCAAATCGGCCGGGATGCGCCCGAGCTCGTCCGACCTGGGCAAGGAGGGCTTGAGCCTGGAGATTAGGTGACCGTGCGCAACAGCCAAGTACGGTAGTCAGCGTTGTGGGCAGTAGAGGGCAATTCAGCAAAATCCACTGTTGTTCTGTACTCCCACAGCGTGGCGAAGTATGGTCAAATACAAATCCTTGCTGCCTGCACGGTGTGGGGAGGCCTTCATCCATCAGTGGACAGTCGAATGGGCTGCACGTGTTCGAGTTCAAATGACGGTCACCAGTAGCGAGCGGGATCCAAAACCGTCCTGAGAACATTGCTGACCACTGCGTCTGCACCAGCCGGCACTGACCGGCGCGGTGAAAAAGTACGGCAAAACAACTCCCGTGAGCGACACGGCATGGGGAGGGAGGCCTTCATCCGGGCAGCGGATCGTCAAAAGGGCTTCACCGAAACTACATTTCTGTCGTTACAACGTCCTTTAAATAAACGTAAAAAAAGGGGCATCGGGACTCCGCGACAGCACCCCAGGACCGCTGCACGATCCACGAGCGGACTGGGGGGGGGCGCCCGGTTTTTAAGACGGATCGTTGGGACTTCGCGCGGTGACATCCCCACGGACCACAGCAATGCAAGGGTTACACGCAGAGCGCGGAGCACACCACAAAGGGGCCTTCTTACCAGCTTCATTGAAAGCTTTGCGTTTCAAGGAACAAAAACAAAGACATGTAAAACAAAAATACAGAAGGGTTGGGGGCAGGGGGGGGGGTACAGGAGGCAAAATAAATTCGCTTTCATTTCTAAAACTAGCATCATCGTCGTTGTCGTCATCATCATCATCACCAAACAATCATCGCCCTCACTTGATACCACATGCAGTGCATTTCGAGGTGCCCTGCGGCAGTCGAGCGAAGGGGAACCCCCCCCCCGTGGGCAGCTGTCCCTGCGAGGCACAAGATGAACGTAGCCCCGGCCTGCAAGTGGACGCTCGGCTGCCAGTAGACGGGGGTGTTTGATGAATCGCTCGAACTGCGAACGATTCATCAAACCGTCGCGGGCTCTGCGCACAGCCGAGATGCAAAGAGGGCTGAGTTAAGGGGAAGTCCACGTTATGACAAATTGTGCCGTTGCTTCACACACACATGATGCTTGGCAATGTGACTCACCTGGGTTTCACCGCAGGATGTAAGCACAGATGTTTTTTTTTTTAATATATATGCGGCGCTGCATAAGGAAACATGCTGATGGCGTTTTTCCTCTCTCTCCATATATCATGAAGGCGCCTTTACACACCCTTGAGCCGCATGCAACCATCGCGCGCGCGCGCACACAACGGTTAAAATGAAATGGCCCCTTGTCCGTGCTGATGGGCACCATCGGCAGATCCTATTATCCGCATAAACTCCTCTGATATCGGCGCGACCGCCCGCCGGATAAACGCGGCTCGTGGAATTTAACAGCCGCAAGACTCGGTTAATCCGCTGAAAGAAATGTGGATACACGGCTTCCTACGTGACGATAAACGCGGACAATAGGATGGATTTGCCACGCGACTCCTCCTCTCATCCGCGGGGGAAAAAGCGCGGACGATTGGAATCGTAGCCGCCGACCGCCGGCGGTGCACGTTGATGAGAGCGATGTCCCCGCTGATCCCACAAGCAATGGGAGCCGTCCCATGGCAGCCATACACGGTTCACTCATCCGACCGTGCAGCCACAGCCTCGACCATCCCAATTCGACGTGTCTTTTGACGGGAACGCGACTTTCACCCGACGTTGAGTGAATCCGCGCCCCGCGTCTCCCGTCAACAACAACAACGACGACGACAGCGGCGGCGGCGGCGCAGCAAAGTGGCCAACGCGGCGTCGTCGTTGTGCTCCGACATTTTCGGCAAGACGCGAATCTGTGCCAAAGTTTCTGGCGCGGGAACAAGGAAATTGGTTCCTGCCCCTGAAACGAATACATACAACCACCAATTGCACCCCCCTCCCCGCCCCAAAAACATTTTACAATTACAGCTCTTATCTTGTAGATACTTTCCACCTGTGGTGCGTGCTTTCCGAGCTGCCCGACAAACGTTTGAAGGTTCGTCAAGGAAAAAAAAAAGACTTTTAAAGTGACTTTCAGAAGTCTGGTATAGCAGTGTGACGTCACTGCAGCGAAGCACGTAGTGGTGACGTCACAAACTTTAAAGTCTTCGATTGTCATTCACGAAGCGCCAAGCGTTTAACGGAGAGCTCGGTGGGAGGAGGGGACGCACGCAGCCCCGTGTATGGATAAAAGGTCAGAGAGGGACGGCTGTCGCCTTTGGGGTGCGTTCCACGACCGCTCACCGTGGCCACTGGCACCTCTAAGGGGTTTCCGTGCCACGGTTCCGTCCGGATGTGAAAACGCAACGAAAACTAGGTGAGCGGTCAGCGCCGGTAAAACCGAGCACACGTTTCTCCATAACGAATGCACACCGTTAATGATGGTGGTGAGGTCACTTTTGAAGTTGTACACGCTGGAGATTTTATTAAATAATCTGTTAACGTTCACACAACTGTTTCCTAATTGTGTGTTCGGTGTCGCGTCACGAGGAAAGGAATCCATTCCGAACGCTCGCTGGGCAGTGCAACCTCTTGGATCCCTTACAAGTGACCTGGGTCCACACGCAGCAGAGGGCAGCAATTTCCCACCAGCTCTACCATGGGAGCGGAGCGCGTTTGTCGCGTGACAGTCAAACCGTTGTTTGAAAAATCAGAGCAAGAATTTAGGCAAATTAAGATCAAAACCATATTTAAAAGTGATGGGGTTTTTGTTTTTTGTGTGTGACATCAGTGGTGACCGGGGGCTGGGACCATCGACTCGCTACACTGAGCGGCGGTGACATCGCACCGGTGGCAGCGAGTTCGCTGCTTGCTTACGGAGGTTCACGGTTTCAATCCAGCCGGCCACCCCGATTAATACTGCGGGTGTGTGTGTGCATGAAACTGTAAAAAAATGACGCGCCGTCTGTTTCACGGTGGACGTGAAGTCATTTGCACGAGGAGGTGGTCATTGCGTGTTGGCGTCGCGCTCCAAAATGTGTCAAGTTTGAAAAATTTAACCCTGCCAATTACTCAATTGGAATATAAACTGTAATCACCGCCCAGTACTCAGAAAACTTGGCAGGACCCTTTTTGAAAGAGAGTCATGTTGGATAGACAAGTGTAGTAATAATAATATGACTTGAAAACCCGCTTTAATCACAGGCCACGGCCTAGCCTTGAAGCCTGAAGCTCAGCGGTACCAGCTCAGCGCTCAGACCTCCCACCCAGCCAGTCACCTCCTTATGCTTACGATTATTTTATTTTTATTTTCCCATCGGTTTCCCCGGATGTTTGCCGGACACCGGCGAAGGCTGCAACTGTGGAAGGCGAGAGAGTGAGAGAGAGAGCCTCCGTCACGTCTGCCCGCGCCGACGACGCGTCACCAACCACGTTACCGACACGGCCGCCCAACCGCGTCAGTAACGGGCGGCATTTACGGACGCGGGGAGCCATGCCGCGAAACCGGCTGAGCGCGGCATCGCGCGCGGTGGACAAACGAGAACCCCCCGCGACTGTTCGCATCGTGGCGACGGCACGGCGGAGAGGGCCGGGCGGTGCGCGAGCGGTGACGCTCGCGGGACACTGGAGGGGAACGTCGTTAATTCGACCCATCAGATTCTCCTTTTAATCAAAGCGTGCACCACCGGGAGTGCGGCGATCGGACCAACTGCGGCGCCACCGCTCGCCACGTGCCCTCCCCCTCTCTAGTTCTCGTCCGTGGTGTCGCGACACGGATGCGTGCGTAAGCGGCCGAGAATGGGCGCGGGCGTCCAGATTGTCGGCGTGGGACGGTCACGGGAGGGTGCCGCCTGACCAACCGACCGCCCCTCACTTACGAGGTACCGGCGCGCTTCTCGTGCGTGCGTCGGCCTGCCTAGGGCGGCCACCAGCGCCTCTGGGTGGCGGCGCTTAGCGGGCGCCGCCGGCGCGCCCACGCCGTCGCTACGGGGCCGTCCGCCTGGCTGAGCCGCCCCCCGCCGGCCAGCCCCGTGTAGCCGACGTCATCGTCATCGTGGTGGTGTCCGGGGGGGTGACGGGCGCGGAGAGAGGTAGGACGGGCGGTGGGGGAAGGGGGCGGCACACAGAGAAGGGGGGGCACTGACTTCACTCGACGGGCGCGACCGATTGGGAGTACTCAGCGCCGGCAGGACGGAGAGCGGCGGACGAGAAACACGGCGAGTTTAAAGGAAGACTCGACTCGAGAGGCGTGCGGATTGTACTCTGTGGATAAGCGCCAAGGCTGGGCGCCACGGGCTGTTACGACAATAAAGTTCTTCGACGAGACTTTAACACGACGGCGAATTAAAAAAGGAACCTTCGCACCAAATCACCCGAGCTAGCCCTCTGAATCTAAGCAGCCTTAAGTCTCGATAGTGCTCGCGAGGGTGAGCGCCGCGCCATAACAGGTTTTCTAAGCCACTGGGCTACGCGTTGAGCGACACGGGCCAGTGCAGTAATGGCCGCCGTTGTGCTGGGCTTCCCCGTGCGCTCACGTCCGTGCTCCCCGCCTTCACCAACCCGCGCTGACCAGGGTGGTGAAGTACGGCTAAATATCCCCTCCGCGACCCGCAAAGGGCCGTGCGTGAACTTGGGACAGGAGGCCGCCAAGGGCAGGTCTTGGGCCAAGACTCTGAACGGTCACGTGGGGCGGAGCGTCGGGGCTCGCGCTTGATTGACAGCTCGGCCTCTGCGGGTACCTTCAAAACAAGTCCCCTCCCACCCCACCCCCCTGTTTGTGTGCAGTATTGAGGATCGCAATCTTCCTTTAAAAGTCTCGCATTCTACATAACAACAAGAACAACGAAAATCATCTCGCACTCCGAGGATCAAAGGCACGGCGCGCTCGCTCCTCCCGGGACGCCGCGGCACAATGCCGTGGCGACGACGGCCCTCGACCTTTGACCCCGAGCGCGATCGCTCGCCGGCCGCACACCGCTTCGCGCGTCCCACGTCGCCGGGGCTTCGCCCGGAGACGTTTCCGGCCCGCGACCCCCACCCCCCCTGCCCGGGTGTGCCGGCGCCGGATGAGTTTGTACTCACCCCACGTTTGAGGCTCTTGAAGGAGGGCATCATCCGGGACTTTGAGCCGCCCTGCTCGTGTGATCGATGATGGGAGGGGGATAGGGACGAGGGGGACTGGGGACCGGTTGCGTTGGGGCTGCCTGGGCCGGGGGTGCTGACCCCACCTTGGGCGCTGGCGACGTCCAGCGGGGAGAGGTGGGGGGGGGACTGGAGGGGGGATGGGGGGGGTGAGGAGTTAGGGAGAGGTGAGCGGGCGACGGGACGGGCGAAGGAAGTGAGGAAGGACTCGGACGTGGTGACGAAACAGGCAGGGGTGGGGTGGGGGGTGGACGGGGGTGGAAAGAAACACGGGGGAGGTGGAACGCACAGAAAAGTGGAAACAAAGAGAGAGAAAACACGCAGGTGAAAGGGAACGAAAGCACACAAAGCACCACAGAGAGTGCAGAGAAAGTTGTAACTTAAATATAAAATTATGGTAATAGCATGCTAACGGTCGCCGTTAAAAAAGTGAACAAAAAAGTACGTATATATATGAATGAACAATGGTAAAAGCTTGGACAGACGAAACACAAAGAACACAAGCAATAAATCGGAGGCATCGTGCAAGCTCTGGACGACACGCCGACGAGGGAGAGAGGATGAGACAGCGAGGTGGGGGGGGGGGTTGTGGGTAAACGATCGCGACGGGAGCCATGCGGGCGGTGCTCAATTCCTTGCTTACCAAGCCACGATCCAGAGGTAGAAATTCCACATTCCTATGGCTGGAGCATGTCCCAGCACAGGACTATCACTGCTTGGTCCTGAGATATACTCCCTCTCCCCCCCTCCCCCTAATCCCATCCTACCCTCATGTAGATGCTTTTCTTTGTTTGCGATTGCATACAGCCACGATATAAATTGGACACTTTTGCCATTGTTGTTGCGTGTAATCATTGGATAAATGGAAGCGTTGATGAGAAGGTGCAAAATAAGAAAAACTTTGTAAAGTAAAACAAAAGCAAATAGGTAACGAGAAACAAAGACTGTTGCGGAACGCGGTATTGGGTGGAAGGGCCTGGCCGGGGGTAACACAGTGTAACCATGCACAATAGCTGTGGCCATTCACCTGTAACCATAACTCTATAGCCCGCCCTGTCTGCATTTGGATTTTCAAATGTCCAGAGCAGCTGCCACAATTTCCATCGATCCCCTCTCAAGCTACCGCCCCGTCAGCGAGCTCTCGTGAGCTGTGCGTTACAGACCGCGGGGGCTTCTTCTGCATAGCAACCGCGGCAGGAAAAACAAATAAAATCGGCGCGGCTGAAGTCCCGTCCAAAATAGGCTGTTCCGCCCCCCCCCCCCCCTCTCAAAATAACAGTGAATTAATTAGCAAAAAAACAACCGCACAGCCTTGGAAACGGCCGAGTTTTATTCTTGGCCGAGTTTTTGGTCCCGGGAGGTCCCGTTCTGGGATTTCCTGCGACGTAAGTCTTGGCGAGAGGAGTAGGCGGCAGCGGCGGCAAAACTGACCCGCTCCACACCGCGCGCAGACGGAACCTGTCGCTACCCGCCGCGGGGGTACGGTGGCGTGCGGCGCGTTCACCGCGCAGGGGGGGAACGACAACACCGACAACGTGAATTATCGTGCTGCTCACAACCGGCCCAATAGGGCGCGACTCCCATCCCACCTACCCCCCCATATGACCACCAGATTGCAGGTACAATGCTCTCACAGCCTTGTCGAGGCGGCCAACTCAAGAGAGAGCTCAACGAAAGTGCGGCTGTAATTATTGTTTGCAGCACACCTCTGCGTGTCGTTAGTTACTTGTTTACTGCGTGTACACTTGGATGGGTTTTAGTCATCGCTCACAGCAAGTGCTGGATTTTGAATTGTATGATTGGATACCATGCGTGGGAAATCTTTTCCTTACTAAGGGCCGATGAAGACATTCAAATGCCTTAGGCGGGCAAGCACACATCAACACACCTGACCGTGATCCAAAACTAACGCATATCAGCCAAATCAATAAATGTAAATGTTGTAACCATGGCTCAAGCTTCACCGCATTCAAGCAATGCCTGCACCTGCTTCCTGCTCATTGAATTCCGCTCACTAAAACAGTCTCGCGTCGTATATCCAAAGCAGACAGAGATTGAAAACTCATTTCTTTAAAACTGCTTATTGTGTTTAGTTTGTTGTCCTTCCCCCGCACCTCCGATTAGCACGGTTGGCTACGTGCAGTGCAAAAGAAGTTCAACATACAGACATACGGCTAAGATGCTCGCAATCAGCGGCAATGCCAGACCCAAGCAAAGCAAGCACAGGCTAAGTGCACCAAATAGCCCAAGGGGCTCCGCATTCATAAAAAAAAATGTTGCACCAAATATCAGCTTAAATTCAATTAATGATAATTAACATAAAAATCTAATTCATGTAACAATATTAAACTTCTCTCTGTTGCCCGCACCACCCTTCTCTCATCTCACTACATCGCTAACTCTTGTTGAAATGAAGCAGTGGGTCGTGTGGGCAGCAAGTTGCCCAGCCCGAGCCGCACAACGTCTGTCAGCGGCCCACGCGGCCTGGATCGCTCGCTCAGCGCCGGCAACGAAGCGGCAAGACCGCCGGCGGACGGACTGGGGTGCCGGAAAATCCACAACCATTGGGGTTGGGGGTGGGGGAGAGGGTGGGGAGGGAGGGGGGTAGGGAGGTTGCGTAGTGCGGGAGGTGGTGGAGTCAGGACTGGTGGTGTCACTGGCGGCTGGGCATTTGAGTCCACGAATTTAAATGCGTCTACTGCTGGGGATGGGGAATTCAACCGTGAGGGCCGTTTGTTGTTGTTGTTGTTGCGTGTTGTCTAATCTTTTTGGCAGCCGGACTTTCCGAGTGCGCGTTTGGGAATTTGAAGTTGTCCGTGCCAGATTGGGGAGCTCGAGCGTGAGGCTCGGAGGGCGATTTTTGTTCACTGTCCAATGTTTTTTGATGGCCACGTATTTCGAGTCCACACGTGGTCTGCGATCGTAAACGCATATGCGACGGGGAATGTAAGCGACGCGGGATCTCGCGGTTTTCTAGCGCTGTTAATTTTTATTTCTTAAAAAACTATTAATTTTACCACGGAAAGCCCACTGAGCTATATAGCTCTTTTTCAGAGGCGATCACAAATGATAGCTTCACAAAGTGGCATATCATGTGGAAATGTTTAGTAGCCAAAAACTCTAAAAGCATGTTCGTAATGTGGATGGAATAATTTGAGGACCCCGAGAAAAATCCACACAACCACGGAGAGAACGTGCAAACCACAAATATCGAGGCTTCAGGGTTTTTGAAGAAAATAAAATCCGTGTGATCGCCAATGCCCATACGCCACTGGCTGCAGGCCTTACCTACAGCAATGGTGGAGACTTGCAAACAACTTTCAAGCGACTGAACGTGATCCAACACGCGGCTCAGACAAACGCGAAACGTACGACACCTTTACCGCACGTTGCACAACAGTTTAACGCTAAACATCCACGGAAAATATTTTGCCATGAAGCCTGGAAACTGTCACGATTCAGAACATGATTTGTGGACGGTTATACAAAGGACAAAGACAGAGATGCCCCATATAGCCTTAACAGACTGTTGGGGCAAGTGCTGCAAGCGAGCACCTATTTATACACACACACTAGAATGAATGGAGTAGTAGCACGGTGATTAGCACAATGCACTATTAATACAGCCAACCGAGTTAGATTCTCATCCAGGGCTAACATCAACTGATATGTGAACTGGTGCTGGGCCCCACACTTCACAGATCCACACCGGGGAAGTCGTACGGTCAAACAACTCCACTGGCCGGCACAGTGAAGCGACACTTTCACCCAGCAGTGGAGTGACAAAGGAGTGTCCGTTATTATTATTATATACACAGATATGGGAATGACATTAACAGAGTGGCTTTATAGAAACACCTGAGCTCAACTTCAAGGTATTTTTTTTGTCACTGACAAAGCTTCCTCAGTGCTGTTGATGAAACAACAACGGCCGCCTTTCGTCACTCAGTGGCGATGACGTCACCACTGCGCCTGTGCCAGGCTATGTACACTTTTAGGCCACGTGAAGCGTCGAAGGCTCGCTGGCACGAGGTCACGGGACAGACCCAGGTGCCAGGACACACACACAGACATGACCGATGCACGCATTCACAAGACAAGCGCCGCGTACTGTTTACATTGCTGCTGACTTGAAGAACACCTCCCGTGTGCGCGAGCCCTCCCTGCCACGTCCTTCTCCCCACACCTTGCGGCGGACGCCACCGTGCTCCCACTCAGGCCGACGCAACGTCACGCCAAATACCCAACGCCAACAGCGGGCCTCCGCGTCTCCCCGACGCGCTAAATGGAGCATTTGCGCGTCAGCGGGCAGCGGTGGGGGCCCTGGCTTCTCTCTTGGGACACCCGAACTTAGACGTGAGGAGGAACGAGATCATTATCGACGTGGCAACACTCGCACGCTCGCACAAAGATTCTCCCCTCCTCCCACTATAGCCATGCAAGGCTGTTGCGACAAGGGCTGTTAGCAAGGACCTATAAAGGTTGGCACGGCGCTGTATAATTGGCTGACGGCACGCACGTCCGGCAACCCCTTGTACCCCCCCCCCCCCAGCGCTAATGTTCACACACCGCACCACGATACTTATTTGAGGCTGAGTAGATGTATGGGGGCCTGGGACCGGTTCACATGACCACCGCTGATGTTGGCCTTGGCCTGGAATTGAACCCTGTCGGTGGGGTTTATAGCGCAGGGCAATAACCACTGCACTACCGCTCCCGCACATCACCGAGCACACGCTAGCGCAACATCGACCGCGACCGCAGCCGCCGTTCGTCACGGAGTAACGGCGACGTCCAGACAAACGCTTGTGCCGGGCTGGGTCGCGCGCACGGCACACACACGGGGGGGGGGGGGGGGGTGGAGCGTACCTTGTGCTTCTTGCCAAACGGCCACAGCTTGGGCTTGCTCTTGGTGATCCCAGGCGCCACGGGCTTGTTGTCGGAGCGTGACACGTCGGGCTTGCTGGAGGACGAGATGCTGCTGTCGGACGGCGTGCGGCTGATGAACTGGCTGTAGTCCTCAAAGTCGACGTCGCTCGGCCTCTCGAAGCCCGACTTGTACGCCTCCACCACCAGGCCAGAGTCCTGCGCGCGAATCGTCCAGCAGCGGATAGATCGGGCTTGCGATTGATGGCTCGACTGTCTTCGTGGTGAAGCTCACGAGGCCACGTTCACATCTTGAGAGATGAAGTTTAGCTTTGGGACTTTAACCAATCAATACATCTGTAATTTACGTGCTTAACATCGCCCTCGGTACAGTAGGCATCGATGCACATTACAGCAGAAGGGGAACGGTGCAGGGGCACGGAGCAACGGGGTGAGAAAGGAAACCCGTCACGACCTCAACGGCGAACACCGACTTGCACGGCCGCGTGGAAAGAGATTTCACAGAAGTGTCGCTGAGAGGAGAGGCGATGTGGCTGGCGCTGCCCCACCGGCGGTGTCACCTTCACACCTGGTACCAATCGGCGTGCGCCGGCACACGCCGTCACGAAAGGCAAAAGCTGCTGGCGGAAACGCGCGGCCATTCAGCTCCGGCCAACGCTCGGTGGCACACGCCAGTGGCCCAACGCTTTGTGGAGGCGAGGGTTGGTGGATCACGCAGAGGTTTGCGAAAGGTCAATATTATCCATAAGAGGTTTTTGTTGGGTTAGATCACGTGAATATAAACGTGTTGTTAAACCGACCACCACCCGACACAGCCAATTAGCGAGGTTCGTCACGTAAACAAAACATGCAATTGGTTAACTAGTTCAGCACACCGGTGTGTTATCGCACGAGCAGGTGCACCGACGACCTTCGGCTGAACGCTCGCGATTCGACGGGGCACGTGTGATGGTCCAAGGGTTACCTACAACAACGACAACAAAACCAAAGCGTCGGCGACATCGGCGAGAGCCCCTCACCTTTTCGGCGCTTATGCTCTCGGCCGCAGACGTCATCTCATCGAGGCACTTGCCCAGGATCGGCATGACTTGCCGGTCGATGTCAGCGAACCGCGTGATCGACTCGGCGATGTTGGATATCCTCCTCTCGTCCATGGCTTGCAGGTCCTGGGAGACGCAAGCCGTGCGTGAAATGTCACCAAGCAGCCTCCCCCACCACCCCTCCCGTTAGAAATAAATAAATAAATAAATTGAATCACGCTTGTTTTTGGAGTTCTTTTTACCACGGTGTTTTGCTCGGCCGTCGTTACACACATGCACGCACATGCACACGCACACACACACGCATGCACACGCATGCACACACACGCATGCAGACGCATACACACACACAAAAGGGGTGCTTAGGTTTACTCAGAGACAGTTCGGGGAAACCGTCCGGCTGATTAACTGCTAATGGGCAGCGTTAAACAACGCAAGGGTGGCTATTTACGCTCAAAGTTTACGTCTGGCCGTCCAAGGGGTTTGGATACGAGTTAGCTGCTGTTCAACGCATTAGACTGAACACAAAAAATACTTTCTTTTGTTAGCAGCTCGACTGGGAACAGAGTGGCCTTGATGCCTCCCTTCCACTTGATTAAGGGGAAGTGAACAACATTAACGGAGGCGTGGATGCGGAGAGAACGTGTTAGGATCTGTGTTCTCTTTTAGTCGGTACCAACAACAACAAAAGAAGAATGCATTCTTTTCATTCTGCTAACAACGTGAAATCCAAACCATTTGACGGCCAGATGTAAACGTTTTCACACAGAACAGAACGGGGACAAGAGACCTTTGGCCAGCAGTGGGACGTTGCTGGCGAACGACAACAACAACAACCACAACAACGCAGCGTTCGACTCGCTGCGTGTGTAGTGAAGTATGAGGCGATTCTGCATCACCTGGAAGACCTTGGGCATGACGGTGAAGTAGTGCTGGTTCTGCTCCTCGTTAAACTTCTGCAGCTGTGCCGCATACTCGCTCTTGCAGTCCTCAGCCATCTGCATCCGCTGGTTCGACTGCGTCCGCGCCTATATGGCCCGGACACGTGACGAGGATGCGTCGTCGATTCATCGCGACGCTTCGAGTGTAAAGCGCGCGGTCGAACCGCGCGAGAATACACATTTTTTATGGGTTCATGTGACCCCTGGAGCCACTGGTGGATAATCTGACAGCATATTTGGATAGCAGACAGCACAGTTTGATAGCATGAACATTCCTCTATCGCGTGGTGTTGTTGATGGTGGTGGCTGCGGCGTGATGTTCCATCTCACGGCGGGTCACAGACCACCCAACTCCCCCGTGGTCTGGTCTGGCAAACGCTCCTCCGCGCTCTGACGGCACACAGATGGGGCCTTTCGGCATCATCTCCCCACGCCGGGGGTTGCGCAGGGGGGGGGAGAGTGTGCGCAAGCCCTTTAAAACGGCGCACGCTGTGTGGTCCGCGCAAGTGAAGCGCCAACTCCACAGTCGAGCGTAAATACGGCACGCAGTACGAACGCACCGCCGCCATAATAGACCGGTCCTATTCATCCTATTCATCGGCAACGATCTAACCACTGCTGCAATGAGGTCTCCCCAAGCCGTCTGGATCTCTCACGGCCCCGCGACGGAACAATCCATCGAGCAGCTGCGTGCGAGCCAACTCCATCGCTCCCAACTCCATGATGGGCATCCTCTGGGGCATGCGGCTCAACTATTTGCACAATTCCTACTCTAATAGAAGAGGAAAGCATTTCATCAGTGTGCGTCACCTGCTGTGACATGGGTCAGAGACACTGTGTGGGCCACCGATAAAATCGAAGTTGTAAGAACACCGGCGTGTGTGTGTACGTATGTTGAACTTCTTTCGCGCCGTATGTAGCCGTCCGTACTATTTAGAAGTGCAGGGGAAGGACTAAACACAAAAAGCAGTTGCAAGGAAATTAGTTTTCAATCTAGATCATTTAAAAGTGCATATCTCCAGTGGCTTCCTGATATCAGAAGAGCGTTCCAGACGGCCGCAAAAGCGCATCTGAAAATGCGCGATGCAGTGACCGTCTTTGTTGGATGGCCAGCCAAAAGCCGCCGCTGGGAGGATGCCGGATAGCGTTGTGATTTGCGAGCAGAGCCCCGTATCGGCGGTGGTGGCGCTGGAGGTGGCAGCGTCGGTCAAACCCCCCGCGCCGGTGCCCGCCCGCTGCCACCGCCGCCGAACTGAACCCGAGCGTACCTTCTCCACGTCGGCCTTCGTCACGTTGATGTCGTTGTCCATCTTTTCGAAGTGCTGCAGCGCCCTCTCGGCCTCCTTGCACTCCCTCTCGAACTTCTTCTTGGTCTGCGATCGTCACGAGATGGTCGCGCACACTGATGCTGGTCCGTCCCGATGCCATCGCCGTTGCCGACGCCGCCGAGCGTCACCGCGGAGGCCGACGGCGGCGTCGCGATGGAAAGTTGTGTGGGCGAAGGGAGGGGCACTCACCGACTCGAGCTGCTTCCAGCATCCCTCCAGATGCTGCTGTGCTTTCCTGCCGTCGTTCAGTTGCTGCGAACACCAAGAAACACACGAAGAGGAGACGCCGCCAGAAGACACGACGGAGCACATTAAACAGAATAATCAGAATCTTTATTTTAGACTGGAGGAATACAATGAGCGATACAGCTCTTGTTCACAGATGTCCAGTAAGCGAGAAACTTGCATGACGACGCGAAACAACAATTTATCGTCATTTCAAACAAAACGCCAGGAAGACCCCAAGATGCAAAGCGGTTTGACTGTGCAGCACCGGAGAATTCTTAAACGACAAATAGAAAACTGGAATTCTGATGCCGTCGGAGTGTTTGTGTAACCGCCTTTTGTCGATCAGCTTCTGGATGTAGGCCTGCACGTGCCGTTTCAGTCGTCGCGGGTGGCATGACCACACTTCCGCACGCCGATCAATATGGGTTGTGGACGGAAAAATTCCAGAAGCTGTTTGGATGTCATTCCCCCACTGATGTTCGCCAGCAGCTTTTATTTAAAGTGGGGAAACTCCGCGCCAGTTCGAACTTCCTTTGAGTGGCATCGGCAGTAGTTGTACAGCGGCTGTTTGGCTGCCGCAGAATTACTGACGAAACCTCGGCACATCATCAGCGGGGTTCGTTTGCCGTAAAGACGGAAAAACAATTCTCAGGGGAGCATCAATTCACGCTCCCCCGGAACGGTCACAATTCAGGCTCGTGAATCGACTCAAGAATATAGCGGCATTAATCGCTAGTTAATATCAACTAGATTAACTAGATAGGAATAACCGGCGATCAGTGGACGCAGCATAGACGACTAAAACATATGGACGAGAAACATGGACGTTTACAAAAAAGTTTAACAAATGCTGAAAAGTGCACAAAGAAGCTTGGAGAGATGCAAGCTTGGAACTGCATTGAGAGGAAGAGAGAGGGTGAATGTTTCTTCCCGGCAGAAACAAACAACATCCATCAACCGATGTCAAAATAGCTCCAGCAGAAGCAGTGCACTGAGGATGTCATTTAAGGACGGACAAAACGTTGCAGAATGTTGGAAGAGTCGGAGGAAGTATCACGAAACTCATAACTTACGACAATACTTCCCTACATCAGTGAAAACTTTCTCACGTACGAAAATAACAAATCCATGCAAAATGTGAGGCTTCTGTTTTGGTTGCACGCCATAAACCAGCGGGCACATGGTGGAGATGATGACTGTTTGTGAGACCATGGGGAGCAAAGGCTCGCGAGGGAAGTCCACAAATACCTCCGTCTCAAAATTAACTGCAAGTTCGCTCAGCGTCGTCACCTCTGCTGCGGTAAACCAAGGCTGTCTGTTAAGGCCTTCGGTGAACTTCTTCTACCAAGCGGGAGGTCACTCCTTCTCTTCAGCTGCCTCCGTGGTATGGCACTCATTTCTATACCAAGCCATCCGTGCTACAGACTCCCTGCACCTATTCAGGTCCAGGTTCAAGACCACTGTCATCTCTGCCTCTGACCGTCTCTTTTTCTTTCGTAAAATTGAACTTTATTTAGACAGTGGAAGAAAGGAAGGACAATATATACACATTTCGATTTAAAGCTTTCGTGACTGCAGGGATTCATCTTCTTGGTTCTTTCGGTAAAGTCACGTAGAAGGGAAATAATAAAATAATAAAAATAAAACAATAAAATAGAACAGGTCTGTCGGAAAGACAGCATCATTCAGACGCTGTCTTTCTGACAGACCTGTTCTTCACCTGAGGACAGCTGCTTGCGTTGTGGCCGAAACGTCGTGAGAATTATTTTATTATGTTTTATTTTTATTATTTTATTATTTCCCTTCTACGTCACTTTACCGAAAGAACCAAGAAGATGAATATATACACAATTTGTGGCTTTCCCTCGCCGCCCTCTCTCACAGGTGATCAATCTGTGACCCTGGAATTAATTTGAATCTAGGGTGGCTTGAAACCCGCGCTTAACCCGACCGCGATGCAGAGATGAAAGTGAGGGATTGTGGGTAGAGGCCGAGGAAAAGTCCAGTGGCAGGGGCGGCCACTGAAATCCTCCTCCTCACACGTTCGTCGTAATCCGTGTGGGGAATTTGCCGAGCGTACGAATGGAATGCTGAGTCCGACAGTTGGAATAAAGGCACTCTGCAACGCAATCGGAACTTTTGGACAATCATTTAGTGTCCGTCATGGGCCCTCTTGCTGACCGAATTTCCCCGGCCTCTACCCACAATTCCCTCACTTCCATGTCTGCACCGCGAGCGGGCACAGCGGCGTGGGCTTGGCAGACTCAACATGGGCCTCCCCATTGCCACTTGTGCCTCCCCGCCCCCCGCCCCCCCACCAAAACAAGATCAAAATCATTCCCACACGCTCTGTAAACGGTCAACATCCACACCGTTTCAGAACCTGCAAACAAGGGGAGGCGATTCACCAAAGCCACTCCCTTACAACTACAAGCTTACGAAAATGTCGCTCGGTCACCGTAAACTTTACATTGTTTGGCTGCTATGAATGTCCACGTGATAAGCCACTCCCTTGAGCAATCATTTGTGGCCAGGTTGCTTCTGAAAAACTAGCTAACAGCTCAGTTTAATTTGTATATTAATTTAGAGTGATTTGTTTACCTTTCCTATACTTCGCCCTCTTATCGTGTTATTTGTTTCGTTTGTTGTTGTAGCGTCCTGACTACGTGCCGTTACTGCACACCCGTGAAAAAGAGCTTCACAGCTCATCGGATTCCTCCGCTACGAAAATTCATGTCCTGATTCTGAACTTAAAAAATTGCCACCGTCGGTCAAGCGACACGAGCGGCGCCCGCCTTGTTCTCACCACGGCCGTGGAAAGCGAAGTGGCGCCAAGTCCGGAGCGAGCGCTCACACCCCCAACGCGCACACCGCAGAAACCGTGCACCGTGGGTCATGAATCTCTCTCCGCCCCACCACACGCCCGCCCCCCTGCGCAGCGTCGAGCTTTGCACGGCGGTGTAACCTTAACCTGCCACTTGTGTTATCCGCGGCTGGAAATTGGACCGAGTTGAAGCTGACTCAAAGAGTTGTGACCGGACAGCCACAGAGCAGCGCAGCTGCGCACAGCGGTCGAACCTGACGAGTTTAGTATGTATGTTGAACTTCATCCGCACCGGACGTAGCCGACCACGCTAATCTTACACTAATGGATGTATGCCTGACACCTCGCACAGGATGGCGTCGGTCGTTCATATTCTGCGTCGTGTGCTCCACTGCCGGGTGAAGGCCGGCACCGTGCGGCGTCGGCTATCAGGGGTGGGAGGTTACACGCACCGTCTTGCGCTCCTGCTTGAGCTCCTGCACGTATGCCAGCACCTCGCGCAGGATGGCGCCGTTCATGTTCTCGGCGATCACCTCGTGCTGCCCCGCATAGTCGTTCAGCTCCGTGAGCACCGCCACGAAGGCGCGGCACACCGAGAACCTACGTGGGCGGCACACCGAGAAAACCTGCGTGGGCAAACGCGCGACTCGGGGGTCGGGTGGGGTCGCGATGGGTTTGTGACGCACAGCGCTTCACCTTACGCGACTTCGGTGCTCCGCTCTCTTGAATTGCTACTCTGAATCGCGATCATTCATGGATTCACTGGGGAGAGAGTGATGTAGGGAGACTATTGCTGCACACGAACGCGACAATAAAAACAACGGTGAAGCTGACAGCAAAAATGTACTTGAATTGAATCGCTACTGTCAACCGTGATCATTCATGGAATCACGGGGGAGAGGACAAATCGTTGCACGCACGCTCCCCAGATTTAAATGCTAATGTTTCCTCTGGCTTGACGGAAGCAATGAGACGGACTGACACACGAGGCCGTACCTCGCAAGGGTCGTGCGTGTCGGTGATGTTTTTTTGTTTCCCCAGTTCCTTATCAACTGTGAGTGATTTGTACGTGGCAGGAAACGGGAGTGGCTCGAACCCCAAACCCCCATGCCTGCCGCGACAGCGCTCGCAAATCTTCAGGTCATGAATCCATTCGTTTTGATAAAGACTTGAAAGTGTGTATTTATAGCGCCTCGCTGATAGGCTGCGCGCCCATCAGCGACAGCCGATAAATTAAACATTGGGGATAAGCTGCGGCAGGCACGAGGTGAGAGCTGCGACGTGATGACGGTAACGTCACCGGTGCGTTCGCGTGTTAGGGTGCCGCTCGGTATTTAGATTTGTTACTTTTAAAGGTCACGCCTCCTGGATGCATTCAGTTGCCGGTTCAACCGAAGCCGCTGCGAGTTGAAAAGAGAACCCCTCGATATTTTACCGGTTGTTGCTCAAAGCAGTTGACAAATGCATTGCAGCAAAGTGCACGCAGACAATGTTGAGACATGCAAATTGAACTGAACTATTAAACTTGTTTTTATTTTACCAGGTAAGGCCCACTGAGCTATGTAGGCCTTTTTCAGAAGCAACCTTGCGACAAAAGATAGCTCAAAAAAGTGACTTATCATCACGTGGAAATGGAAAGCATCCAAATATTCGAAACTCATGTTGATTCCAAATCTGGAGGGAAAAACTGGAGGACCCGGAGAAAAATCCACGTGACCACGGGAAGAACACGCAAACTCCAAATGTGCAGCAGGCGTCAGGGTCGGGATAGAACCCATGACCTCCCGTATACCAGGCGAGGTAGTTAACATTTCGCCACTGTTGGGGCCCTTATTAATAGTGGATCCTTAGCAACCTGTAAATGTCAATGGATTAGAATGACATTTTCGGCAGTTGACTTTTACAATAATTGCAGCAAATTGAGAGGAGGGTGTGCGTTTCAAGTAAACTGAAACTTCACTTTTCCACATGCCTACCGAGTAGCACCCTAACGTATACATGCATACCTGTTCTCATCCTCCTCCTTAGAATTTTTCTTCGACTGATATTTTTTCGTGAGATTCCTGCACACACACGCGCGCGCACGTACAAAGACAACACACACACAGGTATAACTTTTAAATACAAAGGGCAAAATGTGACATTTGAACAGTTCAGTATGACACCCACGCGAGTTTGATTTAATGCTACATCATTGAATGTCAAGGAACGCAACGCATGAAGGAAGAACACATCCACCAGGGAGATGAAGTGATGAAATCCTTAAAGTGCGGGCAAAATGTGGATTGTTACGCAGCAGAAACGAGATTACGAGTGCTCAGGGGAGCTTTCATCCAGCGGCGGATTGCTCATGGCCGATCGATAATGGCGATGATGACAACGATACTTGGAACAGCCTCACCGAAAGGGCATGTGGAACAGTCACACAGTTTCTCGCCCGGTGACGACCAATCGCCTTTCATCGGCGCTCAAAATCGGGCCTACAAACGGACGATATCGGCAACACATCTTGAAACCGACGTACGGCAAAAGCACGAGCGTGGTGGCTAACCCCAAGCCTCATATCCAGAGGAAACACTCAGGACTTCCTGGAGAGCCGTGCGTCCCATCGTGAGTTGTTATCGCGGCCCGCGACGGGGTGCCAAGCAAGACAAACGCGGTGGAAACGCTGTTCCGACTGCCATTGGGATAAACGCCTACGGCTCATAATAGCTACAGCCCTCAGTATGAATCTACTGGTGGATGAGGGACTATCCGATGTGGCTGGATCAGCTAAACTACCTCGCCCGGTATGCTGGCGTTCGCGGGTTCGATCACAACCCTGATGCTTTGTGATTTGGAGTTTGCATGTTCACTCTCCCTGTGGTCACGTCGATATTTCTCAGGATCCTCCGGTTTTTCCCTCCACATTTAGCATTAGCGTGCGTTTAGAGTATTTGGCTGCTATGAATTTCCAAGTGATGAGCCACTTCTTTGAGCTATCATTCGTGATAGCCAGGTCACTTCTGAAAAAGAGCTACACAGCTCAGTGGGCCTTACCTGGTAAAGTAAAAATAGTTTTAGTTTAGTTTCGAAGGGGTAAGATCTCGTGCGGCCGCAGGCTGTGTAAGAGATCAAGTCATGGGGGCCCGCATCCAGCCCTCCACCGCTCGACAACTTACGCCCACGACTCGACATCCCAAGGTCGCGCGCTCCCCAGAGCCCCACTCGGTGAGAACGGCGATAAAATTCCCTCAGCGTGTCCTGGGAGCCGGGAACAAAGTTAAGCGCCGGCAATAAATATCGTCGCGGCGTAAAAAAATGGGTCGCTCTCGAGAGCGAGCGAGGGGCCCCGCTCTCCTCGCTCCGCACGTTAGCGGAGCGACGACAACCGACGATGACGACGAGCGCGGGAGGGAGATGGGGGGGGGCGGCAGCGCGGGATGAGAGCGAGTTGTGGGCAGACGGCGGCGTATCGCTGCAAACGATCGCACGCTCCCCACCGTCGCCGACCAGACAGACGGTTTGGACATTTCCACGTCTGGAACGAAAGACGCCTTCAGCTGCTTTTATGGACAATATCAGCGGCAGCAGCGGAGGTTTTCCTTAAATGGGCGGCAGCAGTAGCTGCGGCGTCCAGGAAATGCAGTTGCTGGTGTCAAAAAGTGCATTCCTACTGAGCCGCAGGCGACGCGCCGTGAGACCAGGAAATCTCCCTTTGGAATGTTCTTACAGCTAGCATTGCACTACCCTGTGCAAGAGAAGAACCCTCTGCTTACTCAATGCCCACCACCGGAGGTGTTTAGCATTGAAATACTTTCATTTTGTTGAGAATGTACCAAAGACAAATGTTCCCCGCGTAGCATTAACAGGCTGCTGGGGCAAGTGCTGTTAGCCGGTACGGCACACGAGGGGGGTGGGTGGCCAGCACCACGCTCAGCCGCCTTTGTCTCCCCTGTAGCGATGTTTACACATCGCACCGGGTACTCATTTTAGGCTGAGTCTACCTCGAGGAGGCCCAGGACCGATTCAGATAATCGTCACTGGTGTTGGCCATGAGTAGGAATCGAACTCGGGTCGCTGGGTACGTTCTGAATCATGCGCATAGGAATCAATTATTATTTATAAAACAAACCGGACTGTGACAACAGATGGACGACCACACTTGAGAATCCGCTTACTCATCGGTGGTTGAAACTTGGAGTCAAACCCTGGTTCCGGTGGCGGGCGGCTCAATTGGCTGCAACGCGAGCACAACGAGCCCCGTGGGGGAAGTAACAGGGACATCCTCAAAATCAAGAACAAGTTTTTTTCTTGCTGTTGTTGTTGTTGTTGTTGCAAATAAATAATAATACAGTTGGCCGGGCTCCTGACGATTAAAATCAATCGGCGGTTCCGTTTCCGTCGTCGTCGTGCATTCGAGAGCAAACCGGAAAATCCGCTTCGCTGGCACAGCCGATTTCTGCAAAAAGGAAGCACCGGCGTGTGCGCAAAGCGATCGTGGGGCAAGGTTTGCCGGAGCGCCACTGAACGTGCGTGCGGGCGGGCGGTCTGTCAACTGCGACGAAGCAATCCCAGCCCGAGCCACCGTGGCGCTCGGTAGAACAAAAGGGGCAACGCCTTGTAAGACGAGCGTCACCACGCTCTGGCCGATCACGTGTCCCGGGGGAGCTATTTTTGCTTTCGCCATTAAGTCACTGCCGCTTCTGCGGTCCGACGAGCCGCCCCCAGCTGCCCATGGGCACCTCTGCCGCTGCCCCTGCCCCTACTGCTGCTGCCCGTCCTGAGTTGGTGGTGTTTGGCAAAATAAAATGAACGCTGCATTTGAATTTAAAATAAACACACGCACGTACACACACGCAATGTACAGCATCAAAGGTGCAGCCCTGCAATTGCTCGCTCACTCTCCTGCCAGCAGGAAGGGGCCTCCACTAGATAGAGCTCTAGACAGCCTCTCTTAGCTGGGCTGGGGCGGCTATGCACGTGTCTGCCTGCAATCCAGCGCTGTCGAGGCAGCAGCGAGGGTTGGTGGATCGCCGCACAGACGGGGAGGAGCCCGTACCTCCGGCTCGCCAAGAGAAAACGGAATAGAGCAAGTGGACTAATCGCCATCTGTTTATTCCATCTGTGTGCAGGGATAGAGCGTTGCCCTCTTCCCTTTCGTGGGTTTTCTCCGAGCGCTCCGGTTTCCTCCCACGCGTATAACAATTGTCTGAAAACATCTTAAAATGTAAAACCCAATGCGGGGACCCTGGATAAGTAAGTGATGATTTAGTACTATTACGTAAAGGGAATTTGACCGACTCTTGCACGTTGCCCAGCCGTACTGAAAGCTGTGGGACTACCCACAATTTACCCCACCACACGCGACGTGCCGCTCGATTACTGCAGTGTAACACACGCATACTGCTGTGCGGATAGAGGCAAAGGTGAGGACTTGCCCAGGCAAATACAAAGATCCCTCACATAACCTTAACAGACTGTTGGGGCAAGTGCTGTTAGCGAGCACCTACGAAAGGCCGGCATGGCACACGAGGGGGTGGGTGGTGAACACCACCTCCGGCCACCTTTGTCACCCCAGTGGCGATGTTTGCACACCGCGCCAGGTACTCCTTTGAGGCTGAGCCGACCTCGGGGAGGCCCAAGACTGATTCAGATAATTATCGTCACTTTTGTTGGCCATGAGCGGGAATCGAACTCGGGTCGCCGGTTCGTCGCGCAGCACGCTAACCACTACGCCACGGCTCCCCGTGTGGCACCACCAACACAAAAACACACAAGCGAGCGGGCGCGGTCATAAAGCGACGTAACGCTATACGTAACGCTATACGTAACGCTATACGCGTGGACGGTTTATTTTCGGTGCTTCCCCCGCCGCGCAGAATGCGTCCGCGCAATTCCGTCCGCAACGATGCGTCTCGTCGTCCGGCGCGCCCAGCCACCACATGGCCCCGAGGATCGCAGGCAATGCGACGGGAATGCAAAAACCGCGGCCGCCCCCCCCCCTTCTCCCTCCAGAAGGTCAAAACCAGGGGTCGAGGCAACACCTATCACAACCACCACCACCACCACCACCTGCTGCCCCCCTCTTCTCATGACAGTCGCGACAACCTCGTTGTTGTCATCGTCACGAGCATCAGTGGTGTTCTATCCACCGCTACGAGGGCTCCCGCCCGAGTATCGGAGAGTTGTGGGAAGCGTCATCGTCATCATCGTCGTCGTCGCCAAACCACTTGTGAAGGTCTCCCCAAGCTGTCGCCACCACCACTCGCTCGCGGTGCTGCGACGTAGCGATCCGCCTGGCACCTGCTGCACAGAAACTGATTTGATCGCTCCATCTCCGCTACGGATGTACTATCTCGGGCGGGTTCCAATCGTTGGCTTCCATTCCATCATTGTTTTTGACCGTCCATCGGCCCAGCATCGCTTCCACCAAGAGCCCATTTACTTTTATTCTATAATCCATGCGCTTCCCCCTCTGTATCTCAATGAAATTCCAAGCTTGCATCTCTCCATGCTTCTTTGCACAAAGTTCAGTCCCAACCCCCTCAAAAAGTCCAAGTAATTTTCTGCTCCAAAGAACACTGAGACGCCGCTCACCTCCTGTTCACAGCCCTGAACCAGAATTTCCACAGAGGTAGTGGTAGTAATTCCAAGTTCCTATGGTGTGTAGGCGAATCTCTAAATTGGACCAACGCTGTTCACTTCCCTATGAAGCAACGCTCAAATCTCTAAGCGGACTTAAAAACTCAACCTCCATTTTCTATTTCGGTTCCTTTTATATTTTCGGAGTAACGGGAAGTTGTGATTCATTTTCCTTTTGAATGAGTAACACCGTTGGCAAAGTCAAGTGGATCCCATTAGTGGTGCCCATTAGCGAAATGGGTGCCCCGCTTTTGAATGAGTAACACCCTTGGCAAAGTGACGTGGTGACCATCAGGATTCCTGGCAGATCACCGTGCGCCTGTGGACATGGAATGAAATCGGTTGATCCATGCTGCACGCAACGAACTCCGAGTCGGCCATCGCACATCACCGGTCTGATATTAATCGGCGCCAGCACGACGAGACGCTTTGTCAGAATCCGCGCTTTGCGAAACATTCCGGGAACATGGCAGAAAAATAATAACGTCGACTCAACGTTGCCATTATCGCCATAGCATGTATTTATAACCAGGCGGGAGGGAGCCGGGTGAGACTGATGACCCGCCCATACTGAACATCTGTGAACAAGAGCTTCACAGCTCATCGGATTCCTCCAGTCTAAATAAAGATTCTGAGCGGAGTAAAAATATATTTTGAAACAGAGATCTGAATGAACGATTAACTGAGTAAGAATCAGATTAGTTGTATACGACTAATCTCACAATGTAGTCCATGTTGGCTGGACTACACTGAAAACTGAAGTACAACATTGGATGTGACCGTATATTTGCAATGGTCTTACCGTTTTTAATACCAATAACTCATAATGTCGGGGGGTGGGTGGGTTCCTGCTACATTGGAATGATTGGCCGGTTCGTTCCATTCATGGTTGGATTTGTGTGAGGAATCCGGCACACACGGGAAAGAGCCCACAACGCGAAGGAGAGAAATAACACTCAAAGCTCTGCACAGATGGATTCGATCCACTGCTGTATCGCCACCTCGTGGCCACTCCACAGACCCCGAGCCTTAGAATTCCCGGTATTCCCAGACAGTCTACCCTCCGGGAATTCCCGAGCTGTGCGTAGCATTATGTCGCCGTCACGTACACGCACGTTGAACTTCTTTCGCACTGTACGTAGCCAACCGTGCTAATCGGAGGTGCGGGGGGGGGGAAGACAAACTAACACCATCAACGTCAGCCACGATCCGTCCACTGCCGAACAAAGGCCTCCCCCCCCCTAAGCCGTCGCCATCTCTCACGGCTCCCGCGACGACGCGGCAACCCGAGCGGCACCCGCCGAACGAACCAAGCAAGCGCGTCGAAGCAAGGAGAGGAGACAGGAATGAAGCCATTGCAGACGTGATCAATAAACTGAGACGAAAAATATAGGAAGGACATAGCAAGGTCTCTAATGTGTGTTTGGGTCGTACCGCGTGGCGTAACCGCGGGTCGTGCCGGGCGCTGTTCGGCACGATGCCCGTCGCTTTGCCCCGCGTGCGGAGACCTTCATGAGGAAATTCATTCAACTCGGTTCCTAACGAAGCTCCCGCCACACTTGGCGAAACTGAACGTCGGGCATCATGCCGGTGTGGCAACAACTCATATCAGAGAACCGTACAGTACGAGCATGAACACCACCTACGTAGTAAAAAAAAATCACGAATAATAAATAAAACATCCAAATCCCTTATCGCCGAGCACTTTGCTTATTAGAACACAGCAGCAGCAGCAGCGGTGGCAGCAGCTTGAGCGTAGCGCGAGCGGCCAGCTGCAGCCCGTACCACGGGCGGGGCGGCGGAACGTGTGACGCCCCCTGGGCACAGCGAGAGGCCTCGGCCTCTCGTTGTGCCCACCATGAGATCTTCCAGCGAGGAGGAGGAGGCGTCTCCTTCGCGCGCCGGAACCATTACCGCGATTGCCCGCTCATCGCGAGAGCGGCTGTCAGCAAGCATCGCGCACGAGCGGGTTACACGCACGCGTGTTTGCCTGTGTGTGTGTGTACGCAGTTGGGCGTGGTGCTGGGCACCCACCCCCCTCGTGTGCCGTGCCGGCCTTCATAGGTGCTACTCACTAACAGCACTTGCCCCAACAGTCTGTTAAGGCTATACAGGGAATATTTGTCTTTGTTGGACAGGGTTTCCAGAACCGTTAATTGTTTACTTATGGCTTATGGGGAGCGGTAGTGTAGCAGCGGTTCGCGCGCTGCGCTACAAATCCGGTATCCTGAGTTCGATTCCCGCTCACGGCCAACACCAGTGACGATAACTGAATCGATCATGGGCTTCACCCTAGGTCGACTCAGCCTCATTTGAGTACCTGGTGTGATATAGAACACACACACGCACGCATTGCCGCCCCTGCCAAGGGTGTTTAGACAACGCATTTGGCACGTTATGGACTTGTGCGATGTTTACAGAAGCCGTCAGATAACTGCAAATGAACTCCAGAGCTGAGTGGTAACATGAGCTAATCAGAGCTGAGTGGTAACCGAATCAAACCAGAGCTCTTACCGCAGCTGCTTGGCATAGTTGGTCTCGATTTCGGTCCTCTCCTTCACGAACTTGCAGTACTTCTCCAAAAAGTCAATGCCCCACTGCGTGTGCTTCTCAACGTTGTCAAACTGATCCTGTTAAGAAAACGAGCGAAACGGGGGATTCGTCAAAAATACCGTCAGCATTGCGCAACACCAGGATAACGGCGTGTGAATGTACGTATGTACGTTGAACTTCTTTCGCACCGTACGTGGCTAATCGGAGGTGCGGGGGAAGGACAACACAATAAACAGGAAAAGCGCTTCTATGTGCAAGTACAGTCCGTCCCGGGTTTTGTCAATCCACTGCTGGATGAGGGCCTCCCCACACCCGCGATCGATCGGGTTGTGAGCCTAGAAAAAAAACACACACAGAGGCAAGCGACACTTGAAAGCGAGGGTGAAACGCCCTCCGCAGTCGATCACAAAGCCACTTGAGGCCCCCTGAGATTTTCCACTGTGGGGCCACAGGTGCGGGGCATTGATCACACGCAGCGCACTCTCGTGCCCGGCGTCTCTTTCAGCTACGCACCGAACCGCCGGTCGATCCACCACCGCCGATGTAGCGTCTGCAATCAGGAGACGAAGCGAGAGCGGCTGTGGAAGCGAGTTGTACAAGCCAGTACGTAAAACACGCCGTCAAAGTGTCACGAGTGAAGCGACAGTGTACGCAGACACACACACACACAAGAGTCAATCTGGTGCACAGTATGACATGAAATTAGCTGTGTAGTGAATTTAGTACTGATGCTGGCGAGCTTTGTGCGGTGAGTTTCATAGCGATCGGTTTAGGGATTTGTAGCTTTCTGCGAAAACTGTGAGCATGACAGGACAGACGAACATTATGGTTCCCAGGTACGGCAGTGAGTGGTCCACGAGCCACCTCTAAAAAAACAACAACACAGAGCAGCAAGCTAAATGCACTCCCGCTGTCCCTTAATGGGGAACGCATGGACTGCACACACAATACGTTAGGCAGAGGTCACCAGAACCGCGCGCACGTACATTTGAGCGACAACAAAGCGACCGGTGGCGGAGGGAAGGGAGGACCCGCACCGCATTCACCTCGCAGAGCATAAAAGCCACCGGTATCTGATGGTCACGGGGCTGTGAGCCGCCACACAATGCGCCCCCCGCAGATGTGTGCGCCCCGAACGCTCGGCCAAGGGTAAATAGTACAAAATTCCACGTAATGAATAAATAGCGGGGGTGGAGAGGGGGGGGGGGATCCCGTGTAAAAAAAAATAATCCCACCTATGCAGAACGCATCCTTCTCCGTCGAGCAGTTGTGTTTGAAAGCCGCGTAAAGTTTAAGTGGAGTTTTTTGTCGCTTAGGATGACGGATAGGGCAAGGGGCGACGGGCGCTCAAGCTGCGTCCACGTTCGTCTCCTCTGTGACAGGGCCCAAGTCGACCGTGAATTTCTCCGTTGTAAAATGTAATCACTATAATAATAATGTTATTAATTCACAAGCCCTTTGTCAACGCATTGCTTGATGAAGGCCTCCAGACTGGATGAGGCTGAGAGCTACGAGGGCACATGACAAGCGTGCACGAGGTCTTGGCTTCTGGCGGTTTGCGAGCAGCACCACGCCTTTGCGTGTTGCTACTTAAAATTGAAGGCCTACCCACACGCCACGTCGGTCACAGGGGGTTGTTTGACCATACTTCACCATGCTGGTCAGTGCGGGTTAAGGAAGTGGTGGCACAGACCCAGTTCGGATATCCTTATATAATTCTGACAGCTGACATTCGGCATTACCGCCGAAAAGAAAGGGTAAAATATATATATAAATAACAAGCGAAAATTCCACGAATCGATACAAATCAAAACACGCCACCCAAACATCTCCACATAATTCCTCTCAGCCCCCCCCCCCAATCTCTCCACTTGCAGAGTGATTTCATGAATACAACACTGTACACACACACTCACATCTGCTACGAAAAACTCTCTCAAAACCAAACAGCAAATTCCACGGGAGAAAACTTTTTTTTCGCCTTGCACCAGCGGCTGTTAAGTGTAACAATTATGGCTCTCGACAGGGCACGGGGACGAAATTGTGGTGCCGGATCTTTCCCGCGGCTACAGGGCTCGCAAAGAGCCTCGCAAGGGACTCCAACTGTACCCAGAGGGCCCTCCAGGGCACGGTCACAGCTCACCAAGGGTGGCAGCATCCTCTTCTCACACCCGCGCGGAACACTTGGCGGGCACGCGCGCGTGCGCGCACACAGATAAAGACAAAGATCACCCGTATAGCCTGAACAGACTGTTGGGGCAAGTGCTGTTAGGGAGCATGGCACACGAGAGGGTGGGTGGCTGGCACTACGCCCGGCTGCCGTTGTTTCCTCAGTGGCGATGTTTGCACACTGCACCAGGTACTCATTTGAGGCTGAATCGACCTAGGGGAGGCCCAGGACCGGTTCAGATGAATCACTGATCTTGGCCGTGAGCGGGAATCGAACACGGCGTGCCAGGTTCATAGCGTGGCATGCTAACTGCTACACCGCGCAGACGCAACACACGTACACGCACGAATGCGAACGCACGCGTACACGCGCAAACGCGCGTACGTACATACATACATACGGTGAGCGGCGCAAAGGGCACAGGGCCCCAGCGAGGCATTCCAGACAGGACGGAGTGAAAACAAAGACGGAGAGGCGGAAAAACCCAAAACAAAATCACATGCCCTCGCCTTGCAGTGGATTCCGTCATGGATGTAATTGCTGTGGGAAACGTCCCGACTCGTGACATGAACAGGGCCTGTAATGAAGCTCGGTCCGGCGGAGCGGTGATTGTTTTTTTTTGGTTTTAACAGGGCCGTGCAGCAGCAAAACCCATCTATTGCACTGTACTACGTTCCAAGGTCAATGCCACCTGCCTTCACCAAAAACGCCAACGGCCAGTGTGGTGAAATATTCTCAAACGATGTTCAGAAAAGGCCCCCTTCATCCAGCGGCCGAGTGACAAAAAAAGTCCCGACTGTGTACACCATCTGTGCGGCTCTGCACCTCTGCTTCAAAGCGACTGGACCATAGAGATGACGACGGCTCTTGGGAAGAGCAACAAGGGCGGCCTCACTCACTCCACGTCGCTACGCGGGGAACAGCGAGTAACACGAGTGGCGAGTGACATCTGGGGCAGCAAATTTTGACGACCCACTACACCAGGGAGTCGACAACCCACCACACCAGGGGGGAGCAACCCACCACACCAGGTGTCGGCAACCCACCACACCAGGGGTGAGCAACCCACCACACCAGGGGTCAGCAACTCCTGCACTACACCAACCCGCACAGACCAGCGTGGTGAAGTGCGGTTAATCAACCGTCACGACCAGCATGGTGTGCGGAGGCCTTCGTCCAGTGGCGAATTGTATCATAATAATAATTATTAGAATTATTATCGTTGTTAGCATACCCAATATTACTGATAAAATAAAATCTACAGAAAATAAAAAAAGTTCAATGTACCATGGGTTGCACAGCACTGCAATCCGAAACGGGCATTTGAACAACCCACGTCCTTGATGAATCAAAGGAGGCCACTTCATGTCCCGTCCCCTCGGCTACAGCTCCTCCAGGCAGGGAGCATCTCGACTGCCCTCATTCTGTGCATTCTTTACAACTACACAAATGGCAAATAAGTTTAGCACGCAGGCCTTCGCGTCCAATACCATGACTCACAATTAACTTATAGGTCAGATCGCGTGAGTTGAACGCCGATGTCGTTCACGTGACACCTTTATTTCGTGTCTCTGCGTCGGGCGGAGGAAGGTGCACGACACGCCTCGGTATTTCACTCGCGTGATGCGGCGACCTATCCGTTTCACAAATGTGAAAACACTGCCCTCATCATCGTGCTGTCAAACCGAATGGTTTCAAATACGTGTGACGGTTCTCACACTGATGTCTTATCAACGAAAGTCCGCCCTTCCCCCCCGCCACTGTGAAAATGAGTGAAGAGCACGGAGCTGAAGTATCCCTCGCTCGCTCGCTCGCTCCGCGTCGCTCCAAAACTAAACCAGGTAATGCCCTCTGAGCAAAATCGCTCTTTTAAAGCAGTGACCTGGCCACAAATGATAGCTCAACGAAGTGGCTTATCACGTGCAAATGTATAGCAACCAGATACCCGTCTAAACACATGTTGATTGGAAATGCGGAGGGAAAAAACGGAGGACCAGGAGAAAAATCCACACGACCACGAGGAGAGAGAGAGACATGCAAACTCCAAATATACAGCAGCGGTCAGGGTCAGGATCAAACCCACAACCTGCTGTAGACCAGGCGAGGTCGTCAACATCTCCTAGCCACCAGAGAGCAAGGAGTGAAACCGCGGGAGGAACTCCGGCGCTCCGCCTGCTTCCTGCCTGCCTCGCTCGCGCGCCGCGAGGCATGAGCTCATACAGTAACGGCAACGCGTCCATTTCTAATCGATCCCTACGTACGCACGCACACGTTAATTTATTTCGCACTATACGCAGGCAAGCCGTCCGCGCTAATCGGAGGCACGGGGGAAATCGGAGGTGGGATGCGTACCCACGGCATCGTGTGCAGCGCGCGGCCATCGATCGTACGCAACGTATCCAATAATATGTCGTCACGCACAGCGCTTTGTCAATCCACCATTGGACCAAAGCCACGAACCGCCATGCTGGCCTTGGGGTTATTTGACTGTACCTCGCCACGCTGGATTGCGAGGGTTGGAGAAGTTTCGGGGACAGATTTTGGGAGCATAGAAGTACGGTGCAGCAATTGATGTCGGTGCATTGCCCTCTGCGGCTCACAACGCAACCTGTAACAACCTGCGATGCGTGCGTGGTGATCGCCCGTTCAAGCAAGATTCAGGCTCAAAACCGTGCTGAGCTTCCAAAGAACTGATGATAATGATGTGCAGCAGCTCTTGGTCAATCCATTGCTGGATGCGAGGCCCGAGGACTTGTTTATATATCACCGTTCACTTACGCCCAAACAGGAATCGTTATCGATTTTGAATCGCGACCTGGAATCGTGACACATCACCATGGCACACTAGGGGAGGCTTAAATGATTAAAAGTGCAGTGTTAAATATTAAGCATAAAACAATTCATACCACCTCCCATTCAAATGTTCAATTATTTATTTCTTCCGTCTGTCTCGTTTGTTCTGCTTCACTCGTTCCGCCGTGGTGGCAAGATGTTGACTACCTCGCCTAGGATACAGGAGGTCGTGGGTTCGGTCTTCACCCAGACGCTTGTATTCTGTATTTGGAGTTTGGACGTTCTCCCCCGTGGTCGCATGGATTTTTCTCGGGGTCCTCCAGTTTTTCCCTCCACATTTACAATGAACACGCGTTCAGAGTATTCGGCTGTTCTAGATTTCCACTCGATGACTTCATTGAGTGATCGCCAGGTTGCTTCTGAAGAGCCATTCGGTGGGACTCACCTGGTCAAGTAAAAAGTTTAGTTTTAGTTCAACCTCGAGATAGGTGATTTTCCGGCACATGTCCGGTAACAGCACCCTGTGGGCATTTTCGAGCGACATCTGGCTCCGCCGGGGCTAACGGTTACCTCTGCGTTACCACTGCGCGCGACCGTCTTGCGACACACAAAAGAAATCCCGCGTTGACCCTGTTCCACGCCAACTGCACTCGTCCCGTCTAAAAGCACAACCCCCCCTCCGTTAAAACGACGCTCACTCGCAGCGACGACAAAAGGGGGAGAGAGACCGCCGGGGTCCCGGAATAACCTGGGGCCCGCTGTTGAGCAAATTGAGGTCACCCTGCGGGGCTCAGCATACGTCTGCCCCGGAGTCGCCAAACCGCACGGCTCGCCAAACGGACACCGGAGAAGCAATTCGATTAATTGATTACGATAGGCTCGCTGCGAGGTATTTTAAGTGTGCAATGACGCACCACCAGTCATCATCATTGTCAACCGTGGTCAACCCGCTGCTAGAACAAAACTACTATTTTACCAGGTAAGGCCCACTGAGCTGTGTAGCTCTTTTTCAGAAGCGACCTGGCCACAAATGACAGCTCAACGAAGTGGCTTATCACTTGGAAGTTTATAGCGGCCAAATACTCCTAAGCGCATGTTTCTAAATGTGGAGGCAAAAACCGGAGGACCTTGAGAAAAATCCACGCGCCCACGGGGAGAGCATGCAAACTCAAAATATACAGCGGGCGTCAGGGTCGGGATCGAACCCACGACCTCCTGTATACCAGGCAAGGCAAGAGAGATAACGTGTCGCCAATCTGCCGACCACCTCTCACAATCTGGCAATGTAGTTGGCGCAACTGCAACACGAACTGATTGCATCGCTCCATCTCCTTGGGGAACGTGCTCTCGGACGCGTTGACGCATCGGTACGTCGATTAAAATCGGTTTCTTCGTGTGTCCTTTGTTTTGTTCTGCCACGTTTGTAGTTTTATCCATTCACTCTTTGCCAGCCTAAATGCTACACTAGCATATCATAGGAACTGAATTGTCCCTGAAGAAGCTCCCAACACATGGAGCAAAACGTCTGACAAGGTGCCGAACGACACACGGCGGAACCCGAAAACGCGTCGGAGAGACATGCAGCAATCACCGTAAAAACCTACGCAGTAGAATTAGCACATCATTTGCATAGAACTAGCATCAATCTTCAACAGCTAATTATCACATCAATTAATTAAAAGATTTACGTGGGGAGTAAATTTAATGGACCAATTCATGCGCTGTTAAACACCTAATGAAAACACGCAGATCCAACGCAATGTGTGAATCGTGGTCACATGGACGTCCGGTGGCCAAGGCAACCGTATCGATAATTGACCCATCGTGGGCAATTATTAAATATGGCCAAATGCGGGAGGGGCAGGGGGGTGCGATGACGATCTGAGCGCGTGACGAGCGACCGCTGCGCGATGTAACCGAGGCTCCATGATGCAGAAGGGTCGAAGACAGATCTTGACGTTGGAAGTGAACAGGGGCACCATTTCAACCGCGCGGGACATCAGCAACCTGGAGGAGCGTGTCGGGGCGATGACGGGGACGGCACACCGTCGTTGTCTCAGCCGTGACGTTCCCCCCGGGCATGGGGGGGGGGGAACGATTCACTACTACCCCACCCCTCTCCCACCTCCACCACCCCGACCACCCAATCCATCCAACCCATACCCCACCAACCTGGACATTCAATCAAGTGTCGCGATTCAGAGTCGAGACCGCATTCGAGAGTCAAGCGACATTTTTTCGTTTATCATCGTGGTGATTGGGAGCGCCGCGAGCGGCTGCAGGGGGTGGTGTGTGCACACGCGTCAAGCACAACTTGCCTGAAGCCAAAAACATTGATCCTGACAGATGCAATGTAGTGCATGTATAGTCCAGTGAAAAAAACATACGTAGATATTGTTGTAATTCACTCCTATGGCCCAGCATCTATGCTGCCCCGCGTTCACCAACACGCACCGAGCAGCGCGTTGGAAGCACGGTTCGTTAATCCCACGGCACGAGGCTGTCCTCATTCAGCAGTGGATTGACAAGAGGCTGCACTGTACATGGCGAGCTTAACAATGGACATTAATGAACTGATGTATCATTGCACACCTCATTCTAAGGCGCTTGTCAAAACAGTTTTCCTCCGTGTGCAGCCAATTCATTGCAAAGATCCAGTTTCCTTTGTTAACTCAGCACTTTTTATTTATTATTTTTTGCACGAGAACGACACCGCACTCCCAGGTCTCCCTTGTAAATGAGACTGCCTGTCTCCACGGGCTCTTGGTCGGCGCTTTGCCAACCCACTGCTGGATGAACGCCTCCCTGCGTCATGTCTGTAATTGAGTTTGTTTTTTGACCATACTTCACCACAAAGCGTAGGGAGGCGGGGGGCAGGTGACAGGACCGGTTAAGGTCTCGCTCGGTTTCAGGAATCACTCGCCACTGACAATCGCTCCATGATCGGGATCCGAACTCATCAGGTTTGTAGTTTAGTGCCTAAAACAGCATGCCACAGGTTCGTAACTGCCTTTAAACAAAGGAACTCCTGATTGTATTAAATATATATACAACATATGTAACGACGCAATGTGCGATCCACAAATACGAAGGAGACATCACGGCGATGCACTCCGCTGCTCCTGCTGACGCGGTTGTCTGGCTTGACCACCCCAATGTGAAACTCTTAAGTTGTTGCTCTGCATCTACATCAGCAGCCTCTACGAAAGAAGAAGATCGTATTAAATTGTGCCCAACGTAAAAACTTAAATAAATAAAAAACACACGGAAAATCATCTCAAAATGTAATTCAAAACATCGCCGCTGTGCCTCCTCCTCGTCGCCGTCCCCCATACAAGGTCCGCTCGCTCCGCTGCGCGGGGCAGCGGCAGCAGGAAATTGACTGCAGATGTGGAGAGGGGAAGGTGAAATTGGGCCAAGCGGTCTCATCTGAGTTTCGGGAGACAGAGCGCGGGGGGGGGGCCCAAGGGTTCTTACAACGCTCGGTGCAAGATCGGTCCAAACAAAGGCAGTTTTCCCCAGGAGATAATAACATGCAGGGCAGCTACGACAAGAACAACAAAGCGATGCCAACACGAACTACGAACACAGCGGGAAACGACACCAGAGCGAGTTCAAAAACTGGCATCGTCCACGAGCCAAAGCCGAGCATGAAAGTACGACTCGTTTTCTCAACATTGCAGAGCGTCTTGCCAGATTTTGTTAGTCCACCGAATGAGGAAGATCTCACCATGCCGGGTCGGTCAAAGGGCAAGTTGGGAGGGGTGGGGTTGACCATACTTCACCACGCTGTTCCGTGCTGTTTGGTGAAGAGTGGGGGGGGGGAAGGCCCAGGACTGGTTAAAGCATCACTCGCCACTCGTATTAGCCGTGGCCGAGATTTAAAGCAGCCGGGTTCATTAGGCGGTGCGATAACTACTGCACCACCGCTCCCCTTCATCCACACACCTCGTATTTAATTGGTCCACGGGATTACTGCAACCGCTGATGACCGCTGATGACCGCTGCATTGTCAAAAAAAAAAATGTGGGGCCCAACTTTGCTTCTGCTTCAAAATGGGGACCTTTTTTGCCAGTATCAAAAAGTTCCAATCTTGTACCTGCTCACCCTGAGCTGTAAATGCCCTGAAAGTGTCACTGCCTATGCACTGGTTGCCTTTTGGCATTCTCTGGTCTGACGCTGATGACACTAGGCCCTAAGGCTGTCTCTGGTGTAGGCCAATCAGTTTTAAAGACAATACATAGATGATTATGAGTGCACGTTTTGTTTGCATGTTCACCACAAGTACTGTGTGTAGTTAATGGTGACTTGATTCCTTGCAAAAGGTTTCTACGTGGTGTTTTAACATCTTAACACCTGCTGTTTTATTGCCAGAAAGGGTAAAACCTATTCTTATTTTTGTATACTTTGTTTCTGCTTGTCTACTGGCCGAGACAGTCGCCCTTGAACAATCGGTGTACAGCTCAATGGGCTTGCATTCGGGGAAACACACTCCTGAACTTCTAAATAATGAAATCGCGGCCCCGATTGTTGTAACAATTGCAAACGATCACCGCGGAAAGGAGAAGTGGAGGGGGGGTGAATCTATACCTGCATGGTTGTCAAGCAAAACTTTACATGACCAGTACAGTCGAGACGGTAAAAATGAGACAAAGATCTGATCATTGAAATTCATCGTAACGCAGCATGATAATGAAAAAAGAGTAGGCTTTACCCTTTCCAGCAATATTACAGGAGGTGTTATAAAATAGACATGGCTATTGCGTGGCATCAATTTTGCATTCACCACACATCATGCTTGTGGTAAAACATGCAAACAAACATGCTTTGATAAAAATGTAAGCATTATCCTTGAAACTGATCAACCTATACCAGAGCCAGCCTTCTGTGTGGCCTTGTCTCTGCACCAGTGTTAGACCAGGAAATGCCAAAAGGTAAACAGCACAAAGTCAATGCAAATATCAAAGCATTCACGGCTCGGGTCGAGCAGTTATATGGGACCCTTCTTTGCCTGTAGCAAAATGATGATGCCAGCAAAAAGGGTCCCATAGACGTCAACTCAACACCGCGACAATTTATGAAATTACTTTGGGGGGGGTATATGATAGCGTGCCTCGTGATGATTACCGTAGTGGGATGGGGAGGGAGTGAACCATTGCATCCTCATTCAATGTCCACATGATAACAAGCCCTGTGTGTGTGTGTGTTTGCGAGTGCGTGGGTTCGGCTTATGCAGTAAAGTTTTTGCAGCAGCGGAGGCTTAAACACACCTTTGCTTTTCCTGAACAGGGCTTTGCTCGCCCCCCCCCGCCCCGCCGGAAGAATAACATTCACTGATGCCACTGAGAGAGCAGTGACGTTATTTATTAAACAGCCAGCCGCTGCATGCTTGAAATAATACGACACTCCGCCAGCCATATTTGTGTATTTAAAAAAAACATAGTGAGCAAAAAATAATAAGAGATGTAAAATCACGATGATAAAAAAAAATCATGAAAACAAAAGACCACACTCGCCCCCCCAAATTTCAAAACACCCTGCCGGCAAGAAGACTTAAATAAATATTTCACACACATAAACACACAATGGGCTATAACTAATTAAAGCAGTCCAGGCAGAACTGTACAGCCCAGCTTTTAAGAGGCCGACGGTAAGCTGAACGGCACATTAGCATCTGCCGGGAAACGGGTCTGGTTATGTTGTCGCCTATCAGTGCGTCTGTGTTTACCTCCTAGCCGTCAGCCAGGCAACCAGTTAGCCAGTCAGCCAGCCAGACAGCCTTCCAACCAACCAGACAGCCTCCCAGCCAGACAGCCTCCCAGCCAGACAGACAGCCTCCCAGCCAGACAGCCTTCCAACCAACCAGACAGCCTCCCAGCCAGACAGCCTCCCAGCCAGACAGACAGCCTCCCAGCCAGACAGCCTTCCAGCCAGACAGACAGCCTCCCAGCCAGACAGCCTTCCAACCAACCAGACAGCCTTCTATCCAGCCAGACAGCCTTCCAACCAACCAGATAGCCTTCCAAAAACAGCGTTCCAGCAAACCGGCAAGCTAATCAGCCATCCTGCTTTCTAGATAGCCGTATAGTGAGAACAGCCTTCCCACCAGCTTCCCAGGCAGCCAGCGAACCAGCCATCCAGTTCGACAGCCAGCCATCCAGTTAGCCACCCGCCAAGCCAGGCAACTAGCTCGCCAGTCAGCTAGACAGCCTTCCAGGAAGCCAGATAGCCATCCAAAAAAACAGCCTTCCAGCAAACCGGCAAGCTAACGAGCCTTCCGGTTATCCAGCTAGCTTCTAAGTGAGGACAGCCTTCCCAGCAGCCAGCCAGCTAACAAGCGAGCAAGCCAGCATCATAAGCTACCCCCCACCCCCTTACCTATAGTAAACCACAATGCCGCAGAGTCTGGCTTAGCCCGGGGGCCATGTTCACAATCCATTTCCTGGAGTTTTTCCGTTAGGATTCTCATTTGCCTTGGGCGGGGGGGGGGTGCCCAGCACAGGCGTTACATTGTGGGGCCACAACAGTGGCGCCCTTGTTCTTCGTGTTTGTCTGGATAAGCAGGGCCACCGCCCCCCGGCCAGACACGAGCACACACAGAACACAGAACATTTCAAAGAGGTTTGAAGCCAGCGGAGTGGCGGGACCAGTGGACATCGCGCCGGTGGAGCAATTAACGAGGCCGCCTGGGAATCCCTTGGCCAGACGAGGTGAATTTTTTTTTTAAAGGAGGGTTCGGATCGACGAGGAATGGGGGCAGAGGGAGGAAAGCTGGGCGGCGGAAATCCACAGCTTTTCCTTTACAGCGGAGTCTCAAGTTTCCCTTCCAAGAGACGTGAGAATTGTTCCACGAAGCGCCGTGGGTTTCGATTGGTTTCTCAGTGAGTACAGTGACAGCCTCCCCCACGGGGTGTACAACGATGCCCGCCTCCCCTGCCGCACCCCCTAGCACAAGGGTCGGCAACAAAAGAATAAGAAGAGCCATTTTTGCGTTATAATTCGTTACGAAAAAAACTCTCAACATTTCAAGAGCCGTGGTGAATACGAGACAATGGTCCTTAAATAAATATCGTCGCGAAGGGGCCCTTTAAAGAGCCGCAGGTCGCCGAGCCCTGCGCCTGGCACGACAGCGTACCGCTCCGCTCGGGAGCCGCGTGACGATGCACCGATTCACGAAGCCCGCGGCAACAAGCATTGCGCGTAGCGCGTGAGGAACTATCGTTGATGCTTCGTAAGCGGACGTGTGATATTTGGGCTAAAATGGGGGTGACCAAAACTGCAAAAAAACAAGAAACAATTGAGTATAAAAATCAGTTTAACACGTAGGCTTTCGCGACCAAAATTATTCATAATAAACGTTTTTGGGTTAGATCGCGTTATTTATAAATGTGTCGTAACCCTCCACCACCCGACATGGCCAATCAGCAAAAAAGTGTCACGTTGACAAAAGACAAATAGTTCACTACTTTAGCCCACCGGTGTGTTGAAGCGTGAAACCACAACATTTACAATTTTTTAGCACGACGTTTCGCTGGTAATTGCATCCAGCATCATCCATTCTGGCGAATTGCCCGATGATGCTGGATGCAATTACCAGCGAAACGTCATACTCAAAAATTGTAAATGTTGTGGTTTCACGCTTCAACACACCGGTGGGCTAAAGTAGTGAACTATTTGTCTTTTGTCAACGTATTATGAAGTATAAAAATACAAAACAGGTGGTGTTAAAAATGTAATGGGGATAAAAGTGACAGCCCATGAAAGTGACAGCCCATGGAAGTGACATCACGTAAGTGTTTACATAATCGAGTGCGACATAATTGCATCACCAATCGGAACTCCGGCAGGACACTTGTGGGGAGGAGTAAAATAATTAGGTGACCCTGAGATGCTGACCCGGCAAACAAACACAAATAATCTGGGTCAAGCCCATTTCACAATTAGGTTTTGTTTTATGACTGCAACCATTGTACTTTGAGCTCCCACTCAGTGTGCGCCATTAACACAACAAATATGAAAACGCAACGCTTTTCAACGCGCGTTTGTCCTCGGCGAGGGCGTTTAATTGCCGACAGCAACGGTGGCGCTCGTTGATGGGAGCAGCACGTCCCATAGGCCGCGATGAGACCACGCGGCGGCTCGGATAGCGGCTCTGCCCGGACGGGCGCGCCTCGGGCCGGCAGGGCTGGGACTCCGAGGCGTGTCACACGTCCATTCAGCGCTGGTTGTGCCGCTACGCTTTGGGCAACCCTTTGATACATTTGTCGAGTTTTGCAATGAGGGAAAGTCCCCTCCGAACAGCGACGCAATTTTACATGACGAAGTTTCCTTTGTACTGGACAAAATCTTCCCGACAGTTATCGTAACCCCACCACCCCCGTTCTTGATGGACGGACAGACAGAGGCTAATCCGCGAATGCTTTCAAGCGTTAAAAAAACACTGAAACCAAGGAAAGCCTTAATGGATGAATTTAGTTGCCTAGGGCAACGGCTTCCCAGCTGCCTCCCCTCCCAGTACACTCTGGCGCTGTCTTGGGGTCGCTAATGAATTCAATCTGCTAAGGGCTGACAACGGACATTCGCCGCCATCGCCTCACAACACTGCTCGGCTTGTTTGCGGTTGCGGCGGTAAAAGCCAGTAAAAAGCACACGCCCAAAAAGGCCGCATTGATCTCGTCAGATCTCAGAAGCTAAGTGTGGCTGGGCCTGCCTGGCACTCAGGGGCTTTCGATGTCGTGCCAGTAATGGGCATTATATGACCATACTTCACCGCGCTGGTCAGTGCGTGTTTGGTCAGGGAAGAGCGGGAGGCCAGGGAGAAGCACGTACGTCGCTCGCCACCGTTAGTTGAGGAGAGTGGGCATGGCCAGGAATTGACCCTTGCAACTATTCGATTCAGGAATCCGTTGTTTAACATAATGCGGCCAAGGAAGCGGCCTCTAATGGCTCTAGGGGTCATGTAAACCCATGACATAAACCGTGTACGAATAAATCAAGATCAATTGCGCCACACGCGATTCACCGCATGTCAAGCGAACTCACGAACCGATACGATTTATTTTTGTACTATTTGTATTTTACCAGGTAAGGCCCACTGAGCTCTATAGCTCTTTTTCAGAAGCGACCTGGCTGCCACAAATGATAGCTCAACGAAGTGGCTTATCATCACGTGGACATTTATAGCAGCCAAATACTCTAAACGCATGTTTCAAAATGAGGAAGGAAAACCCAGAGGTCCCAGTGAAACATCCATGCGACCACGGGGAGAACAAGCAAACTCCAAAATATACAGGTGTCGCGGTAGGGATCGAACCCATGACCTCCTATATACCAGGTGAGGTAGTTAACATCTTGCCACTGTGCCGAATTGACCGATAGACGCAGCGTCACACCTCTACGAATCAACCCCCACATATACCCTGCGGTGAGCGTTAAAAGTGAACACGAAGCACACGTTCTGTCCAAACGCTCACTTGGCCGTACGTTTTGATGCACACTCAGCCCAGCCGTTTAGAGAACTACAGTGAAGAGTTGTGCCGACGCATTGTTAAAACGCAAAACCGCCAAGCATCCTCTGTGGGCTGCAATTTCCCCCCCCCCCATTCTGTCCAACCCTCGCACACTCCAATAACCTCCAAATAGCAGGCAGATAGACAGATGGAGGAATGGATGGAAGGACAGACAGGCAAAGAGATAGATGATAGATGGCATTCAGATGTACGGGGTGGTGGAACGGATGGTTGGACAGATGGACAGAAAAATAAATACAGATGAACTGACAGATGGATTGACGGACAGACCGATGGATTTACATTTCTACAGGCGGATGGACAGAAAGATAGACAGATGAAAAAAAATATTGACAGATGGATGGATATTCGAATTGACAAGACAGTTGGACAGATGGATAGACAGATGGATGGATGGTTGGACGCACAGAGCGACAGATGGATGGACTGTAGTGTGAAACACGACCCTTCTGAAAAATACTCCAACCAATCTGTAGCCATCATCCAAAACTCAACATTTTCCATTCAACTCATTTTTTTTCTCTCATAAATGTTGATGCCCTGCCCAATAATGGTCACGTCTCTGCGCACGCGTAACAAGAACACTGCCGATAGGCTGCTGCGCTTATTTCTTTGCTTAACCACAATGCACGCCTGCAATCCGGTACCTTGAGAAGTGCACTTTGGTGTTCGTATACGTTCCGATTGGTGGATAATACAAAGATAACCCAACTCTCTCTATCTTTCACTCCTCCTTAACGACCCATCTACTCTCACTCGCCTACCCCCTTCATCGCCTACCCCTCCCGCGCGTCATCACTGACACCCTCCACGTCTCCATAGTCACCCTCCATCGACTCATTCATCTTGCCATCTTCACCTCCGTTTCCTCTTACGCATCATCATCATTGTCGTCCTCATATTTATAACATTTGCCGCGCGTCATCCCATCTCGTCGCATGCCACGGTATGTTTTGTACCATTGTTAATTCACTGTACAGAGCTTTGGTTAAAGCGCTTTATGAATGTAATTAAGTTAAGTTTGCTGTGAGACACCGAACCTCTGGGGCTGTGACGTGGTCAGGGAAGTGCAGCACAGCAGGTGGGTTCCTGACCCATCTGCGTGTGCACTAGTGTGAGACAACCCTTTACATACGTGGCGGGTGCTCCCCGAGTGCTCCGCTTTCCTCCCACGTGCAAAGTGCTCAACAAAAAAGGGAATTGGACAAAACATGACGACGTTTTGCAAGGACCATCCCCAAAAAAAAAACGAACGATTATCTTGAGAGTTCTCAACGAGGATTGAGCGCATGAATGAAAAGGCACAAGGCAGCTCTGTAATTGCTTGCTCAATGTGACTTGTTTGCAAGAGGTCCTCCAAAGGAAGAAACTCTAGTGACCCCCTCTCAAGGGTATTTGGCCTCATCTTCCACGCTGGCCAGACGTCTTGGAAGAGGTTTTGGCACCCACACAATGCTCCACCACGTACGACCCGCCCACCGATTGTATGGACGCACGTTAAACCTCTTTCGCACCGTACGTAGCCAACCGTGCTAATCGGAGGTGCGGATTAACTGACGATTTTACCAATTACTACCGCTGGGTGGGCAAAGAATCTTGCACCAACTTTTTTTTTATTTAACTGCTGCGCCAGAAGGCCGGACTACCGCCCTCTGGATTGCAAGTCCAGTGTGCTGACCATGACACTTACACGGCAGCATTCTCACTAACGCAGGGCAATTATTAACCTAAAGCAGGCAACTCGGTTGTTGTTTTTGGGAAAAAACACGACGCGCACCCACGTAGTAAATCCTCACGCGTTTAAATATATCCATACGGCCGCATATTCCGCATTAATTATTAAACCTCCATTAGTGTAATCACGCAACGCGATGCTCAGTTACGGCCACTTCAGCGCAAAGCATTCCACTTTGGCAGCCCTCAAACCCGTAAAACTATTGCAAGCGCCCGCTAACTTGGCATCGTTTCCCCCTGGGCGCGTGTGCCGTGTGCCAAGAACAGCGTCGGGACTCGCGCCGGCGTGCGTGTGCCAGGCTGAGCGGAGGGATTCGCATTCCAACACCGAGATGCCGTCAAGGACTCAGGCCGGTCCCTTTCATCATCGAATAATAATTAAATTTAGTATCCGTGCCACTCTCCTTGAGCAAAGGCGATCACAAAGACAAGGATATCCCCCGTATAGCTTTTTACAGGCTGTTGGGGCGAGTGTGTGTGTACGTATGTTGAACTTTTTTGTGACACCGTACGTAGCCAACCGTGCTAATCGGAGGTGCGGGGAATGGACAACAAACTAAGTGCTGTTGGCGAGCACCTATAAAGGCTAGCATGGCACACGAGGGGGTCGATGGCCAACACCACGCCCGACCGCCTTTGTCTTCCCAGTTCTGACATTTACACGCCACAGCAGGTGTACCCATTTAAGGCTGAGTCGACCTAGGGGAGGCCCAGGACAGATTTATATATCTGCCACCGGTAGTGATCTCAAGCTCCCCACTATCACGAAGGGCAACCACGTTTCACAAAGTCTGCAGCAGTTTTGGCAGTTGTTGCGATGTTGCAATGTGGTTTAACCTAATTGAGTAATTTGCGGTGTCATTTTCAAATGTGGAACATTTGGATTGTAGCGTCGGCACAGATGGCCGACTCTTTTTCAAATAATGTCGAGGGATCAAGTCCATCGCGAAACAGATGGCACATATTTTACGAACTATTTTAAAACTATGTTAAGTTTTTACCAGGTAAGGCCCACTGAGCGATATAACTCTTTTTCAGAAGCGACCTGTCCACAAATGATAGCTCAACGAAGTGGCTTATCATCACAAATTTATAGCAGTAGCCAAATACTCAAAAAGCATGTTTATAAACGCGTAGAGAAAAATTGGAGGATCCGGACGAAAATCCACGCAAACACGGGGAGAACATGCAAACTCCAAATATACAGGGATCAGGGTCGTGATTGAACCCACAACCTCCTGTATACCAGGCGAGGTAGTTAACATCTCACCACCGTGTCAAATATGGCCACATCGTAGCATTGCAAGACATGGCTGCGGCTCGGGGAGGCCTTCATTCAGCAGTGGATTGATCACAGCTGATGACGATGATGAAACCCGCAGAATTAACCAGGGCTAGCACCGCACACTTCTGCAACAAGTCACCCCCCAGGGCCTTTTGTCCTAAAAATGCGGCACTTGACACAGGAATGCAGAGGTCAAGCTGACCAAGACCCAGATCAGCCAAGTGGGCAGAGAGGCTCCGTCTTTCAGAGGACACAAGGCAGGCGTGGCCAGATTGGGTAAAACTTAAGCGGATAAAAGATGTTCACAGAGCTTACGTTGCCTTTTTTTAAAAATGAAACCAAGAGGCGGACGAGAGGAAGTTTGGAGTGCTTTTAGAAAGCTGCACTTAATAATGAAAAGTAACAAAGCAACGTGCCAGAAGAAGTCAGTTGTGTTCTCTCTTATCAGTACACACTGCACCGCGGAGACATACGGATCAGAAACAGGGTCGCTAGGAGATAAAAAAACACTTCAGAAAAGAAACTGAAAAGAAGCATTGCACCGAGACTGAAAGAGGAACACATCGATTAGAGACTATACACTGGTTGCTGACATCATTGAAAAATCATAGAAAAATAAACAGTGGGCATTGCCAGTGGAAGATGGTCAAGAATAATGGAATGCATCCAAGAGGATGTCCAGCAAGGTGAAAAAGCGAGAAAATCAGCAGGCGTGCTGGTGGTGCTTGATGGATTATTGCATCGCAGGATCATGAAAGATCATGGCAGCTTCGCGAGGCCTTACTCCAGCAGAGGACTGAAGATGGTTGATGATGATACGTCGCCTTGCTGGACACATTTGATAAGATGTCCGAGGAGTGCGAGGCCCGAATCATACCACAGGCATTACTCTCAGTGAAGCATAATGAGTGTCGCGTGACACAGCTGGTTACATTTAATGCTATGGATTTTTTTCTTGTGTGATGTCAGTGGTGACCCGGCTAAGACTGTCCACTTGCAACACATGAGAACCCAGTTTAATCACAGGCAGGTGCCTGGATCTTAACCCAGATCCTCTGGAGGTCAGAGCCTCAGGAGGCCTTGGCCTCGGTGCTCAACGTTCTGACCTCTGAACCAACCGGCTACTTTCCAAACCTAAGCTTTTAAATTCTCAGAGTTTTTTTCCAACCAGATACAGACAACCAGGCAGCCCTCACACTCCCCTCCCCAAAACTGGGATCATCCCTCACGACGCCGAGGCAAGGCCAGCAACGCACACATAAATAGACGCCCCGCGCTCACCCAAACGGACGTTTGGAAAGGCGCTGCGGGTTGTACGCGTACAGTATTTTTAGCCCCCGAAGGGATGCACGTCAAGAAGTAAAATGATTTCCAGAGTCCTGGCGGCACAACGGCTTTGCCAGATTGGCCTTTCCGAAGTCTTGGCCACCAAACAGCTTTGCCAGGTTAGCACACAAAGCACGATCCGGCGTAAACTGCATCAGGAACCATTTTATCACGTGGCGTCACCCCCCCCCCCCGCCATTTTCATAATTACCGGGGGAAAAAAGTGTCATTTGTCAATTAAGGAGAATAACCAGCATGTTTTTAGGTGTAGCAATCAACAGAGTAGTCGCAGGTTTTTTTTCCTCCTCCCTTTGTTTGAGGTCTGCACAAAATAATAATTTGCACCAATGGGTTCTCATCTGCTTTGAACAACAGAACTGACTACCTGCCTTCATCTACCAGACTTAGCAGTGAATGGCAAGAGGTGTCGCACATCGTGGAGTGCATGGGGATGATGTCACCACACGTGGTAATAATGTAAAGTGAAGGGGGTGATGTCACATAAGGTAATTGGTGTTGATGTATGTCGAAGGGGGGTGGGGGGTGAAAGGGATGATGTCATACGTGGTAAGGTTGGAGGCGTAATGGTGATGTATAGTGAAGGGGGTGATGTCACACACATTGTAAGACTGGCTGTTTTGTTGATATATAGTGACGTTTATAATGTTGCACATGGTGCAGATAAGACTGCTGTTGATCTACAGTGAAATCTATGATGTTACACGTGACATGCTTGGGAGTGCAGTGTTGGTGAATAGCGGAGGGGATGACGTCTGCACGTAGATGGGATGGACTGTGCTGGCAGTGGCGTGTCTGGCCTGGTAGGCTGGGGACTATAATATTGATGTCTGGCAAAGCTTGCGATGTTACTCACAGTACAGGCTAGCTGCAGTGACGATGTGTAGTGACGACGGGAGATGTAATGCGTGATAAGTGCATGGGGCGGGGGTGGAGTGACGTTATACATAGGATCCGGTTGTACATGGTGGTCCAGATGTATTGTGACCCCTCCCAATTAACTGACCCCTAACATTGTTTTTCCTTTGCATACATGTATTCTTTTCTGTTTTAAATAAACCTTTCGTTAAAAAAAATGTTAAGTATTAGATAATAAATTGGGGGGTCACAAGACATCTGGACCAGGCTGTACTGAACGGTCGATGTGTTGTGCATGGGGGTAATATTGCACGCGGTGGGGCTGGCCTGCGCTGCTAGTGCTGGGGGGGGGTGGCTGAGACCGTAGTGCCCTGGAGTGACGGGAAAAGCGACGGCTATCACCCACATCCCGAGCGCCGCCGCCGCCGTCACTGCGCACGCTCCAGACACACCCTCTTATCTCTCGTCTCGAGCTGTGAATGCGCTTTTGCGGCCGGGCCACTCACACGCGCTCACACTGCCAACTCACGGACACACTCGAGTCACCATAACCCGAGCTCACACTCACGCGCACAATTACACAGGACAGAGACTTTAACAGACTGTTGAGGCAAGGGCTGTTATCGAGCACGTTTGAATCTGGATTGAAAACTAATTTCTTCAGAGGAAGCTTTTCTGTGTTGAGTTTGTCCTTGGCCACGCACCTCCAGGTGAACGCGGTTGGGTACGTACGGTGCGAAAGAAGTGCAACATGCATACGAGCACCTATGACTGCCGCAATAGTACAGGTGGTGCTGGGTGACCATTAACCACGTCTGGCCACCATTGTCTTCCCAATTATGATGTTTACACATCGCAAGCGTGTACTCGCTTCAGGCTGAGTTGCCCCAGGACCGATTAAAATGTGCCACCTTTGACGATTACATATGTAGACTCACTCTCAGGCGCCACACACCCTAATCCAGAAAGACATATGCAAACTCTCTTACAGACACACTCCGGTGTTCTAATCCTACCCCGAACAAACGTAGAAACTCACAGACACTCACTAACAAGCCCCCAATCTTAACCAACACATTAAACACACGTTGTTCATGAACACAGTGGGGAGATCGCTCACCCTCCAATGCTACCCCAATTTAAAACTCACTTCCCCCAGCAGTATGTGCGCTTTCGACTGATTCCCTGCCCCCGTTGCAATCTAAGATGAAGAACTTCCCTTTGACTCACTCACTATGACCGGCCGCTTCTCTATTTCCACTGCATTCGCCAACTGTTTTTTGTACAGCATCTCAATGCTATATAAATCCGCGTTGTATTTTACTGGACAAACATAGACCCTTCAGGACGGTCGCTTTTGTTGCGATCGAAACGTCGTAGTTATTTTTATTTTATTATTTTTGAACCTATCTACGTGACTTTACCGAAAGACCCAAATATATATGAATCCATGCAGTCACGAAAGCTTTAAATCGAAATTCAACCTTGGCATGTTTACCGGGCAATTCGCTTACGCACAAAGAGAAAGCTCCCCTGTATAGCCTTAACAGACCTGCAGGGGCAAGTGCTGTTGAGAGAACACACTTAAGTTTATTATGCACACACTCATATTTTGCTCAACGATTTCCCAATAATTGCGAAAGCTTCAAGTCAAGATTTCTCACGTAAAAAACACACGTACATTCACGTATTATAGAAACAAACACGAATAAACGCGTCCACAACAATAACCCTCAATCACTCACTAAAATACACACACACTGACTCCCATTAGTCTTTGCAGACCATCGGGACCAGTGCATTAAGGCCGGACTGGCACACAAAGGGGGGTTGGTGTGGTCAGAGCCACGCCCTTACTCACACAGATGCACACATACTCGTACACCTACACTCACATACATTTAGTCACCCAACATAGTATCTGTTGGCGAGCACCTATTAGGGCTGGCATGGCACGCGAGGATGGGGGTGGGGGAGGGTGATCAGCACCCTCCCCCACGCCCATCTCTCTCGCACACATTCCTGCAAAGACAAAGATGCCCCGTATAGCCTTTCACAGAATATTGGTGCAAGTGCTGATAGCGAGTAGGACCTATGGAGGCCGGAAACGTACAAAACGGGGTGAGTGGCTAACACCACGCCCGACCGCCTTTATCTCCCCCAGTGGCGATGTTTGCACACCACACGAGGTGCTCATTTGAGGCTGAGTCGACCTAGAGGAGGCCCAGGACCGGTTCAGATAATCGTCACCGGTGTTAGCTGTGACCGAGAATCGAACTCGGGTGGCCGGGTTCGTAGCGCAGCGCGCTTACTGCTATGCCACCGCTCCCCACAAATGCCTGCATGCATACACGTGCCTACAAAAAGACAAAGATCCCCCATGTAGCCTTAACAGACTGTAGGGGCAAGTGCTGTTAGCGAGCACCTATGAAGGCCGGCACGGCACACGAGGGGGTGGGTGGCCAACACCACGCCCGGCCGCCTTTGTCTCCCCAGTGGCGGTGTTGACACATCGCACCAGGTACTCATTTGAGGCTGAGTCGACCTAGGGGAGGCCCAGGCCCGGTTCAGATAATCGTCACTGGTGTTGGCCGTGAACGGGAGTCGAACCCGGGTCGCCAGGTTTGTAGCGCAGCGCGCTAACTGCTACACTACCGTTGCCCACGTGCCTGCATACACACACACACATCTACACACCCATCTACTCACTCAGACACTCACATACACTGAGCCATCTGATCGTAGTGTATGCAGGCGACAGTTGCCAAATATACACTGCCACTGCCAGCCTAAAGTGGCACTCTGGGGGATTAACATGGCACAACTTCCCGTTTCCAAGGATCACCATCATCACCAGCCACAATCTCTTCAAAGCCATCTCTCGTGGTCCTGCAACGCAACACTCTATGAAGCACCTGCCACACAAGCCCATTTCACTGCTCCACCAACGTGGAAAATCGCACGACCCACGTAGGCAGTCCTCTCTCATGGCTGTGGCTCATTCATTGGACTCACAAGGGCCACTGTGGCTCAACATAAATGAAGCTACGAACATTCTGGGAGACCACCGGGTCACATGGGGAGCTGGCAGCTCCTCCCGTCAGCCCCGCCCACTTTCACACAGCCACTCCCACTCAGTCACTACCCCAGCCCATACAGTGAGCGCCTCTGGTCATTGCCCCTCTCCTAATGCTCAGAGCCCCCCACCTCCTCTGCTAACCCCCCCCCCCACTACTCAGGTAGCCCCCCCCCCCACTACTCAGGCAGCCCCCCCCCCACTACTCAGGTAGCCCCCCCCGACTACTCAGGTAGCCCCCCCCCCCACTACTCAGGTAGCCCCCCCTTCACTACCCAAGTAGCCCCCCCCCACTACTCAAGTAGCCCCCCCCCACTACTCAGGTAGCCCCCCCCCCCCAATACTCAAGTAGCCCCGTCCTTTGCCCTAAACACGAGTGGAGCCGTGAACCCTAGAACATATTTAAACGACGGACAAAATCCCACTCTTTTTCTTTTGTAAAAAAAAACCACTCGAGACTCTCCTTGCAAAAACTTCGGACGTCTGCGAGCTTTGAACATCAAACGCGAATCTGGGTGCTCCTGGAGGGCTCTTCGCTATAAAAGTCTTGGCGACCCAGCAGCGATTGTTTGATGGGCCACACCCTGCTGATGACACGCAAGGAAAACCGGAAAAGGGCTCCAGGATTTGTCCGTTTCAACTTGAAAACATTGTTTGGAAAACGTTGGTGAAATAAGCCCTTCTCGGGGCTGATGGACTACAATGTTATGCTACTTGAGGTTGTTTTCTTAGGGGGGGGGGGGGGGGTGTTAAATACGTTTGAGTGGGTGATGCAGTGGCGTGCTATCGCAACTGTGCTTATGGACCAACCTGACATCCGGAGTTTGATCCTTGGCCACGGCAAACGTCAGCGACAAGTGATATCTGAACCCGGCCTGTTCCACCTCCTCCCTCACCAAGCTAAGTATGGTCCCAAAAAATTCCAACGGGGGGTGGGGGGGGGCTGCATCTAGCAGTGGATTAACGAAGGGCTGCATGTGAAACACACTCGATTGCTTGCCCTGTGCTCTCATGTGATCTGGCTGTCTGTGAGTTCATTCTCCAACACAAGCTGCTGTTGGATGCTCACTATCGTACGTAAAAAATAATTCGCTTTGCCCTTTCGTCGCTGCTTGCGATTTATTGCAGACTATACACGAACGTGGTGGAAACTCCACTGACAAAGGAAACACAGCAACACTTCTTCTTAACGACACCTTATTGAGAGCTATACGAATTTGCAGAGACCGTCGTCCAATTTGTACGTTACCAACATAGAAAGCTGACACTCTCTTATCCACTCACTACACACAATAATCTGAACATAAACAAACCCTGGAAATAATGAGAGTATTTAATAAAGAGACCAATTAGTTCAAAAGGTCGCGAGGGCTTTGTACACAAACATTACGCACTGCATACAGAGTAATACAATACGGTAACTTTAACATTGAATACCGATACGGACGATAGTGACTGGATTGAATCATGTGAGATTATGATGATGTTCTAACAGGACTACTACCTACATTTAATATCAGAATCTGAATCTCTATTTTGACTGGAGGAATCCGATATATTTTTTGTTGTTGTTAATAGAATGTTACGCTAGAAGGATGGATCAGTTTCACTCATCAATGCTGGGTCTGCCTAATGTTATATCTTGCTCAAAGTTTCGCGCCAAACACTTACAAGTACATATAGGATTCTCATAATCAGTAAAGCCAATATAAAGGCAGCGAAGCCCGTTTCTGATTAGCATCGGCCACGATCGATCCACTGCTGGATAAAGTATGCAAACGCAATGTTGCGCATATCGCCAACGCGTCTCAAACCAGACGTATAAGTCAGCTGAAAACCACCCCTCTCACACACAGGGCGGGAGCCAGACCGACAGAGTAACAGCAATAGCGTATACACACAAATGTACAATAGAGCATTCAATATGACGCTGCGTGCCATTGTTAAACAACGCGCTACGCTTGTTCCAACATCGTTACTGCTCCATACCGTTATCTATCATCACGAGTCATGGTCAATCCACTGCTCGATGAAGGCCTCCGCAAGCCGCGGTGTCACCTCTTCACAATCCTACGAAATGATAATCCACCTAGCACCTGATAAATGCATTAAAACAATTTACACGGTATGCAGCATTTTTGTAAAATAAATATTTTTTTTTTACCTAGCTAGGCCTCAGCCTACGGCCTTGCCTGATCTCACAGCCACTCTTGACAAGCTCGAAGCCCGGCCTGTAATCATCCACACCAGACCCCCCTCACCAAAACTCACCCAGAGATCCACACCCCAGCTCATGTTCACGCCGGCCCGGCCAGCAGCAGGGTGCGTTGCTATCGTTGTTGTTCTTGATTGTGTTGTTGTTTTTTGTTGTTGTCGTTGTTGTTGTTTGACGCTGAAATAACGGAGCCGCTGGCAGCGAAGACCCCCGCGCCTCGAGACTCCGCCCGTTGTGACGGCTGCGTTATGACGTCACAAGACTCGTACGTCAGAACGTTCGTACGGAGACTGTGACGTAGCCACGCTCTGTGCTCCGCCTGACGTCATAGCATAACGTCATCGTCGCCGTATCTCTGCAGTGACATCATTCCGCGGGCGCACTCACATAAAAAATTACATGAGTGCGTGATGATGTCATCACGCAGGCTACGCTCTCTTACGGCGCGCCAGTGACGTCATCACGTTCGCAGGTATGGAAATACGGGGCGCAGCGCGGTGACATCATCGGCGCGATGACGTCCTCAGGTAAACGTAATCCGATTGCGTGATGACGATCTTTCTGTAATACCAACGCATACGTCATCACAAAGATAAACAAAGACCGTGGCCTATTGTGACGTCACGATCCCGAAACTCAAGTAAAGGCGTAACGATTCGACGATAATCCCCGCGCTTTTTCGTTACAACGAATCGATTAATCAAACTAGGACTGTATTGTGATTTGCCTTTACAATGACTAATCGTGGCTGAACGTTTCCCGTGCGCCAAAGACATTGCCAGGCGTGCGGAATCAGCAATCGTCGATGATTTCGTGAAACGCCTGCAGCGTATTCATCGTCACGTGACGCTCCCCCGCCCCCCGCACGTAACGGCCTGCAAACCCGCCAGTGATGTCATCGCGTACGCTAATTGTGGGCGACGTCGGCGTGAGAGCCGCGCGCGTGACGTCACCACGCACGCGCGCGTGACGTCACCGCGCACGCTCGCGCTTGTGGCAATTGTTAGGTTAACAATTTTGGACAACGCGTGGCGCTTGCTTGCACGTTAAATGAGCCGTGAAACGAGGTGGACGAATATACAACGCAGGGAAAGTTACTGTCACTTTAGATTCTATAACACTCCGTGTTCGTGACGCGCTACTCAGTGCGGTGCTCTGCTGCCCTCTGTTGGTCACAGGACTCGTACGTCAGAACGTTCGTACGGAGCCTGTGACGTAGCCACGCTCTGTGCTCCGCCCGACGTCATAGCACAACGTCATCGTCGCCGTCTCTGCAGTGACATCATTACGCGCGCGCGCACTCACGTGAACAATTACATGAGCGCGTGAAGATGTCATCACGCAGGCTACGCTCTCTTACGGCGCCAGTGACGTCATTACGTTCGTAGGTTAGTGAATACGGGGCGCTGCGCGGTGACATCAATGGCGCGATGACGTATTCAGGTAAACGTAATCCGATTGCGTGATGACGATTATCTGTATTATCAACCTCGAGAGACGTTGAACTTCTTTCGCACCGCACGTAGCCGACCGCGCGCATCGGAGGTGCGGTGGAAGGACAGCAAACTCAACACACGCAAATAAGTTCTAAAGAAATGAGTTTCCAATCCTGATTTAAAAGTGCAGAGCTCCCAGTGGCTTTCCTGATATCGGAAGAACGATGTCTCTCATTCGGCCCATGAGCCCAGGCAGTTCGCGTGCGGGGAACCACACGAGGTGGCATCAATCTCGCGGTTACAGCTCCTTCATGCGGTCAGTAACACGGAATCACGTGACGATCGCCACGTGACATGAGCCGCGTGATCAGGACATTCACTCTCATCGGCCGTCTAAATAGATCGGCTCGAGTTTGGCCGCTTTGGGGCCGTCCATAAATGACGTCACGCATCTTGGGGGGAGGGGGCAGACATTTGTGACGATGTGTGACGGGGGGGGGGGTGAGAAATGTGACGCCACGTCAAAATGCGCAACTTTAAATGAATATAGACAACACGTTCTACTTAATTAAATAGACTTTGTAATAAATGTTTTCTCCTACAACATCAGAGTGCAGCGCAATACAATAACAATAGTTTAAAGCGACTTGAAGCATCTTTTATTTGGGGGGGGGGGGGGAGCAGAGCTTTGTGACGTCACATTTGAGTGGGGTCTGACTTTTTGTGACGCCGTGTGACGAAAGGGGAGGGGGGGTCAAAAATCGTCCAAAATCGCGTGACGTCATTTATGGACGGCCCCTTTAGGCGATGCCGGTTTCTGCTCGAACTCCTCGTGACGAATTTGCGACCGTGGCTTTGTTTGGCGAACGCGACGAGAGGGAATGTGTGCGGCATTGCAACCGGTTCGCAACAACGGAGCAGATAGACATCTTGGCAAGCAGAAGCAACCAAAACAACCGCGTTACAGACAGGAACACAAAACAATCGAGAAGGTGGCGGAAACACAAATCGATATTGAGTGAAATAGATTTCCCGTCGAAAAAGAAGTTGACTCGGACACATTTTAACAAACAATTTGTATTCAAATTAAGTTGCGGAAACACCAACATGTCGATTTGGGGCGACTGTTTCACTCGGTGATGTCGGGACTTGCTTGTTATAGCAGTGCAGTGCCGGCCGTCATGGACTCGTGTTGTTGTTGTTGTTAGAAACACGAAGTCTGTGCTGCACTCACTCACCCACCCACTCACCAACTCACTCACCCACTCACTCACCCACTCATTCACCTACTCACCCAACTCACTCACCCAACTCACCCGCCTCACTCGCCCAACTCACCCACCTCACTCACCCAACTCACTCACTCGCCCAACTCACTCAATCACCCACTCACTCACCCACTCACTCGCAGAACTCACTCACCCACTCATTCACTCACCCACTCATTCACCCACCCACCTCACTCACCCAACTCACCCACCTCACTCACCCAACCAACTCACTCACCCAACTCACTCACTCACCCACTCACTCACCCACTCACTCACCCACTCACTCACCTACTCACTCACTCACCCACTCACTCACTCACCCACTCACTCACTCAATAATTCACCGGTTCACTCCGCAACCCACACCCACTCCCCCTCGCACCTCCGATTAGCACGGCTTGCTACCTAGGGTACGAAAGAAGTTCAACATACACTCACTCACCCAACTCACCCAACTCACCCACCCCCTCACTCACCCCACTCACCCACTCACTCACTGACCCACTCATCCACTCACTCACCTACCCACTCATTCATGCCTTCACCCACTCACCAACCACTCAATCTGCCACTCCGCTGCTGGATGAGGGCCTCCCCATGCCGTGCGGGTCTTGTATTTGGTAGCGCACCACAAATTACTATTTGTCATTTATTTAATCCCCTTTTGTGATGCACATGAAGAACTCGCATCAATAACGGGCCAGTTGTAGTTCATTATCACGGCCCACATCACTGCAGCGCGACTTTCACGATTGACCTCGCCATATAATAACATATTGATGAGCTCTCTCCATTGCATATCGAACTCGCAACGTGGGTGGGGGGTAGGGGGTGGGTGGGGGGAGCGGTGGCGCAGTGGTTAGCGCATTACTCAAAATTAACCCCGGCGATCCGAGTTCCGATTCGCCGATCACGGTTAACGTCAGTGGCGAGTGGACACCTGCGAAGCTATATAAACCTGGTGGCATTGTAAACTGCATTGTAGATGCAGCGTCAGTACACGGCGAGATTTCGGAATCGTTTGGCAGTGGCTACACCAAGCTGATGAAACCCTGGGATTCGAGACCGCTTCAGACTGCGCGCGCTTCAACAAATGCTGCCGGGAGACATTGGTCTAGAAGACCCCGAGGCTGATAGGCGTGTTTTGTTGTTGTTGTTACTGTCAATAATTTCAATTTACACGGGTGATTTTAAATTTTGATTTAAAGCTTTCGTGACTGAAGGGATTCATATTCTTGGTTCTTTCGGTAAAGTCACGTAGAAGGGAAATAATAAAATGATATAAATATAAAACAATAAAAATTCTCACGACGTTTCGACTGCAACACAAGCAATCATCATCAGGTGTGAAATCCACAGCAAGAAAATAAAACGGGTGATGTTTACCAGTCACAAGAGGGCGCTCACCGAAAACCTGAACAGTTCTCTCCCCGCGTCTCATCGTTGTGGTTGTTGTTTGACTTGCATCCCACTGGGATTTTTGCACAGCGTTGGTGTTATACGGTGCTTTTTTTTCTGGAAGACTTTGCAGTTTTTTCCTGGATTTTTCTGTTTGCGCATAGTCACTTTAAGATGTTTTCTTGTTCATGTTTTAGTTTTTTGTTTGTTGCGGTTGCACCCGATTCAAGAGCCGAATGGCTCACATGGCTATACCAAATAAATGAAACTGGAACTGAAATCGTCCTCCTCAACTCAACTCTGTTTTTCTTTTACCAGGTAAGGCCCACTGAGTTGTGAAGATATTTTTCTGAAGCGATCTGGCTATCGAAAATTATAGCTCAACGATGTGGCCCATCAAGTGGAAATGTGTAGCAGCCTACTACTCTAAACGCGTGATGTTGATTCTAAATATGGAGGAAAACACAGGAGGGCCCGGAAAAAAACCACGCGACTACGGGGAGAACACGCAAACTCCAAATATACAGCAGGCGTCAAGTTTGGAATCGAACCTATAACCTCCTGTATACCAGGCGAGGTCGTTAACATCCCATAGCCACCGCGGCTCCTCCTCCGTGTCCTCCTCTTCCCTGTGTCTCCTCCTGCTCCTCCCCCTCATCCCAAATTCCAAACCTTGAATCTCTCCACTGCCGACGTCGGCAGATGGTGCCTGGTTTCCGTGCGTGCGCGTGCGTGCGTGTTCCGTGTGTTCATCTCTGTATGTACGTTAAGTGAATGTACGTCTGTGTGTTAACTTGAGAGTGTGTGCGTGTATGTAAGGTTGTATCTGCGTGTGTTATGTGACTCTGTGTCGATGTCTGCAACTGCGTCTCTGTGGGCGACTGTGTCTGTGCGTGAATATAAATCTGCGTCACAGGGAGCGGTGGCGCGATGCGCCAGGAACCCTGCGACCCGAGTTCGATTCCCGCTCACGACCAAGTCACGATTATCTGAACCAATCCTGGGCCTCCCCTACGTCGATTGGGCCTCAAGTGCCTCGTGCAGTGTTTAACATCTACACTAGGGATACAAAGGCGGCTGGCCGTGGTGCTGACCACTTACCCCCCTCTCGTGTGTCGTGTCAGCCTTCGTAGGTGCTCGCTTCTAGCGCTTGCCACAACAATCTGTTCGAGGCTAAACGAGGGGTCCGTGTCTCTCTGTGTCCGTCTGCGTCTGCCCGTGTGTGTACACTACATTGTTATCAATCTATCTCACCCCACTCTCCCCAACCTCCCTCCACTTTCCCGATCTCTCCCCAGTGCCCTCTAACTCTCGCTAAACAGTCCCGGGGGGGCGGAGAGGGTGTCCGTGAATGAGGCTGTGAATTAAAACAACACCTGCAGCTCTCGTGCCGCCTTTGTGACCGCTGGGCAGTTCTAACAATGCCTATTGTTCTCTTAATTAATCTCAATTAATCAACGGGTGTCCACACGCATAAATCAATATATAATTTAGTCTATCGCCCTCTTGGCTTTCCAGACCAACATTATTCAGCAGCAGCAGAATGTGTTTTTTTTTTAAGCAAGCAAACACTCTGGACCGGCTTCCACCTTCTGGGTCTCATCAGTAGTCACTTTAAGATGTTTCTTGTTCATGTTTTTGTTTGTTGCGGTTGCACCCGAGTCAAAAGCCGCCTGGCTAAATGAAATGAAATGAGATAGGCCAATGGACTGAAGAATAAGTGTGTTGTCTGTGAAGACAGAAATTAGTACGGTTTCTTATTTTTTCCTTTCTAAATTTTTAAAAAATTGTTCTTCGACTCACCGGTGCGAAGTGAAACTCTAATAGTTGGCGAATTGTGAAATGCGCCAACACGTGACAATGCATTTCGATTTGGGCTGTGTTGGGTGGTGGAGGGGTCTTGACGACACAAAATGTGTTCGGATGATTCCATGCGTGACCTAACTCCAACATGCATTTACCTATCGCACGCTCTCACTATATTTTTTAGATATAGTGTATTTCTTTAAGTTTTGCTGGCTGGCTGCCTGGCTGGCTGGCTGGAGGGAAGGTCAGAGGGTCTGTCACGTCCAAACGACGTGTGGGATGCTGGCGAGTGTAGTTATCCCAACACTGCCAACGCGACACGTGCAACGAGTGGGAACCCACCAAACATTTCACCCTGGCAGTGCAAACATTCACGGCCTCCAACATTCGCCAGTGGATTGCCGACGATGATAATGATTCATGACGATGCTATTCTGATTGTATTGGAGGTTCTAAATGGAACGTGGCAGGGCAAAGCGTTGTATATGTAAATCAGGAAGAGGAGCTTGTGATGGGTGTGACACGCGTGCAGCATGGTAGAGGGGGATAGGGTAAGCAACTTGGAGGTAGTGATGGGTGGGACACGTGTGCGGCATGGTGGAGAGTCGGGTGAGCAATTTGGGGATTTAATGGGTGGGGCACGTGTGCAGGGAGGAGGAGGAGGGCCGGTAACCGATTCAGACACTGGAGTGGCACCCAGAAGTCGGTGACCGAGGGGGAAGAGAAGACCTAAAGCCAGATGGCGGTGGTGGTGATGAGGAGGAGGAGACTGTAACGAGTGGTCCCTGATGGCCGTGCAGTAACAAGGGGAAGAGCGCGCGCCAGATGGTGGGGCCATTGTCAGAGCAGCGCGCAGGTTAAGGCGTCGACTCTGTAACAGCTGCAGCATCGAGCTGAAGGAAGGAAGCGATGGTGATGTCTGGTGACATCACAAGCATTGGTCGTGATGCCCGATATGTCAAGGCCAACAGGTCATTACGGCCAATGCAGTTAATGCCACCACACTCGCCAATGTATGCAATGTATACTCAATTACTAACGTTTAACGAATTGCGCCATGAACCTGGTGAACAGAGTTCGATACCCTGGCCAAGACTAACATCGGTGGCGACCGATATCTGAACCGGTCCTGGACCCCTCCACCCACACCGCACTGACCAGCGAGGTGAAGTATGGTCCAAAAAAGTCCCACGGGGTGGCCTGCATCGAGCAGTGAATTCACGAAGGATGGAATATTCAACACCCAACTCACTTGCTTGTGTTGAGCTCTCGCCTTAACTGACTACGCACAGTGCACGCGTGAGAGGAAGGTGGACTTGCAATGCAGAGGTCGACGCACGTTACTAAATGTGGAGGGGAAACAACCCGGAGAAATATCCACGCGACCACGGGGATAGCATACAAACTCCAAATATACAGCAGGCGTCACGGTCGGGATCGTGACCCACAGCCTCCCGTATGCCAGGCGAGGTAGTTAACATCTCCTAGCCACTGCGGCGCCCTCCAGGGAGAGGCGCTTCCTCGAACAAACCTCATGGGGAGAGGAGGGAGGCCCTTTCTAGCTGCAGTGGCGTGAGCAGGACATTGCAGGGCCGCGCCTTTACCGAGGACATCTGCTGACGGAATTGCAGACGAAGCAGGTATTTACGTTGGACTTCTTTCGCACCGTACGTAGGCCGACGGTGCTAGTCTGCGGTAGACTTGGTCTGCAGCAGACGAATGAGCCCTGGTGACAGGATGGCGAGTCTCTCTCTCCCAACCCCACCCCGCCATCATTTGTGTCATCTTCCCAATCACCTGGCGCTTAGGGCTGATTTACCTCGATAGCCCCGCGATCGTAATACGTCACCGGATCCTCATATCGATTACCATGGGCCCTGTATAATAATAACGATGATCATAATCCGTGCTCATTTATCAAACGGCTTACCGCACACACGTGTGTGTGTGTGTGTGTCTGAGTGTCGTGTTTAGATTCCTCTTGTTCTAGGCTCTTCATTACCAGCAGCCATGGTCACTCCACTGCTGGATGAATGTCTCCTGCCCGAGGCGCCGCCACACGCCCTCTCACGTCCCTGCGACGGAACAATCCACCCAGCACCTGCAGTGTAACTGACGCTCTTGCAGAGTCGGCACATGTTTTGTTTTGGAGTTTGTGAGTGTTTTGTGAGTGTGGTGTGCGAGTCCGTGGTTGAACCGCGTTGGATTGCGTGGAAGATACCGAGCGAATTTCCCTTCATGAGTACCAGACTTACATAATGGTGAGAATGATAGAGTTGATGTCAAAAGGATGATGATGGGATGAGGAGGGTGATGGAAGGAAGATGATGGGAGGAGGATGATGGGAGGAGGAGGGTGGTGGAAGGAGGATGGGGGGAGGAGGAGGGTGATGGCAGGAGGAAGAGGAGGATGATGGGAGGAGGATGATGGGAGGAAGGTGATGGTATGACAAGGAGAAGGATGGAAGGAGGAGGGTGATGGGAAAAGCACGACGAGTTGATGGGAGGAGGAGGAGGAGAGGGTTCTGCTGTAGGCGACGCCGGCGACGAGCGAGAGAGCCAGGGCAAGACAACGAGACGCAAGATAAGCCACTCGTTAGGCTGCACGTGGGGGCCATTATCCCGCACAGAGCCCGATAAATCGTGGGTTCTGCCTAGAGGTAATCGCGCGGACAAAGTCGAGCCGCGCTCACAGAAAGGCGGCGGCGGCGGCCCGGGGTCGGGTTTCGCCGCCGCTCAGCGGAGAAAATTTCTCCTCGTTTTGTTTCGCGAGACGCGTCGGCGGTGAGACTTTTTTTTTGCTCGTGTGTGTGTTTTGTTTCCAGGAGCAAATTCGATCAACGTTAACCCCCCTCCCACGCCCCCCTCCCACCGTCTCTGCGTATCCCCTTTGTGGCGATTATCCACGGTTCAAGCTCCATCGCGCTTCTACAATGAGGGCGGCTGAGATTCCACCAGGCGAGCACACAAAAGCCCCCCCCCCCGTGCCCTCTCGCTCACCTGTGGCTCTGCGTCCTCCACGCTGCTGCCGGGGCTGCTGCCCACGCAGGTACGGATACAAAACAAAAGACAAAGGTCCCCCCCCCGTGTAACCTTCACACGTCTGTTAGGGGCAAGTGTTGTTAGCGAGCAGCACCTATGAAGGCCGGCGCGGCACACGCCCGGCCGTCTTTGTCTTCCCAGTGGCGATGTTTACACATCGCGCCAGGTACTACTCGTTTGAGGCTGAGTCGACCTACGGGAGGCCCTGGGCGGGTTTAGATAATGAATCGTCACCGGTGTTGGCCGTGAGCGGGAATCGAACTTGGGTGGCCGGGTTCGTAGCGCAGCGCGCTAACCGCTACACCACCGCTCCCCACATACGGGCACGTACACACCTACAGCCACGTGTAGCAACATACACGTGGCTTCCTCGGTGAGCACTTTAAATTATATTTACACGACCGTCGGAATCCATACTCGTACACACCTACAGTCATCAGGCCTGATGACGACCGCTTGTGTTGCGATCTAAACGTCGTGATTTGTTTTGTTTTATTTTATTTCTACCTACGTGACTTTACCGAAAGAACCAAAGAGTATGGATTCCTGCAGTCACGAAAGCTTCAAATCAAGACCGTCGGAATGTTTGACTCAGAACGAGGAGACCTCTGCGTAGAGAGTCGCGTTTGTGCCGTTCACATCACTCCGATGTGTTCCTTCACAGCTTCCAGCACGTGGCGCGAAACGTCGGACGTCGTGCAGAACGGCCTCTGCAACCACTCGATGGGAGGCGACCTACAACGACCGCAGCGCGCGCGTTATCCCCGGGGGACAGAGCAGCAGAGGATGTCGTGAAAGTCTCTGTCGAGATAAGGGGGCCCGCCTATCTGTATCTGACCTGGCACACGTCTTTAACCCTTTGAAGTGGCAGCACAAATTTGCACAAACACGTGCGGGACCAGGATAGAGAGAGCTGCAGAGGGAGGTGGGGGGGTGAGATGGAGGGAGATGGATAGAGGGAGATTGAGGATGAGGGAGGAGGGAGATGCAGAGGGAGATGGGGAGGGAGAGAGGGATGGGGGAGAGGGAGGAGGAGAGAGAGAGAGGGGGGGGGGATGGAAGAGCCCCGTATTGACATTGCCTTAGATTGATGAGAGCGCAATGACTCCGCACAGAAAATAAATGGGGGTGCCGGTCGCTGGGCCGGGAGAGTGAATCACGGGAGGAGGAGGAGGAGCGGGAGAACGCGCGTCTCACTCAACCACACGCCCACCACCACAACCACCACCACAACCACTTATACCAACATACACACACAACCACCACCAGAGCATCACCACACATCCGTTAACGCGCGCACATAACCACTCACCCAACACTCACTCACGTCGACATCACCACTCACCCACCACCACATACCCCTACAATCCACCCGCGCCACCACCACCACCACTACCACCACCACTACCACTACTACCACCACGACCACCACCACCACATACCCCTACAATCCACCCACCGCCACTACCACCACCACTACCACTACTACCACTACTACCACCACCACTACCACCACCACTACCACCACCACTACCACCACTACCACCACCACTACCACCACGACCACCACGACCACCACCACCACATACCTTTGCAATCCACCATCCACCACTAACACCACATATCCCTACAATCCACCCGCCGCCACTACCACCACCACCACTACTACCACTACCACCACCACTACCACCACCACATACCTCTACAATTCACCCACCCACCACATGGCTGTATATAAAGGTAATCAATCATCATCATCATAATAACACATTGTTTATAACCATGCAGGTGAGAGCCCCCTTATGTATAGGTATATACAGTAGGTCTCATTGTAGGTACGTGTTTTTATATGTTGACCTATGGGTGCTGTGTAAGATGTGTTTCTCTGTTTATCTGTCGGTCTCTCCATGTCTCTATCTAAATCACACGGACACGCTCTATGTGTCTCTGTGCAAGTCCGCGGGGGGTCTCCGTGCAAGTATTTTCTCTCCATCAAAAACGACACAGCTCTCCCTGCCTGCCTTCCACCCGCGCACCCACGTCCAAAGTCAACAAGTGTACACACACAATCCCTATTGTTAATAAATACGTGAGCAGCTGAGCAGAGTTCAGTCCGACAATTAATAATAAAATAGCATTATGCGAGCGTCCGCGGCGCGGTAAATGCAATTCGCGTGCGTTCGTCGCGATGCGCTGGGCCCCGTGGCATGACGGGCGGCATTGGAGGAGGCTATTTCCCCTCGCATCGCTCCAATCATAGTGTATTATTATGTAAAGAGCAATTGATTGGCCGAATCTATACGGGCTAAGAGAGCCGCCTAGTCCTAATAAAGTAAAATTCTATTTACGTTTCAGACTAATAGAAAATCAATGCATCTTATTGCCTCCATCGATTCGCCATTGAGAACTCGCCTCCTACGTAAGCACCGGATTGCTTTTGTTAGCTTCGTCGGTGGTTGGGGGGGGGACACCCGTACCCCCTACCCCCCACCCCCTACCCCCACCCCCTACCCCCTCCATATTTTATATGTAGTCTTCCTGCCAATAATATCTGGCGATGCGACAACATTTGTTTACCGAGCCTGGCTCTGCCGATGAGGCCCAGCAGATCGAAACCTGCTCCCGAGTTCGCTTGCGTAAAACGAAACGCTGTTCGGTGAATGTTGGTCCGCAAACAAAAGCCAATAGGCTGAATTTGTGTAACGAGCCTGGGCCACTGCTGATGAGACCCATGATGTCGACACCTGGTTCAGGGTTTTGATACTTTAAACGAATATTGTTCGGTGGTAAATGACACGCTATTACATCGCATGGTGCCGGCACGCAAAGTTGAGCCCACTGAGCTATCCAGGTCGACCTCCCGGAGCGGCAGTTGAAACAAACGTGGAGGTCTCTGAAGTCGACCGCCACCACCCCCCGCCTGCCCTGCCCCCCATCACGAAGTACTCCAAGTGAAGCCCCCCACATTCTGTCGATTGGCAGGTCGCCGCGTGTGGTGGGGTAAAGTGCGGGTACCCCCACCTCTTCAAAGACGCCTGGTTGTCGTGGAAGAGGAGACCAAATACTCTCCATAGGGGATCTCGAGTTATTCCTCACCCAGGTCGACATCGTCAAATTGACTTCGTGTTTCCCACACTCCAGTCCTCGCGACGCATCATCACCGCGTGTACACACACACACACACGGAACACGTGTACACACGCACACAACACGTGTACACACACACAGAAGACGTGTACACACACACAGTCAGAACACGTGTACACACACAGAAGACGTACACACACACGGAACACGTGTACACACACAGTCAGAAGACGTGTACACACACACACACAGTAAGAACACGTGTTCACACACACAGTCAGAACATGTGTTCACACACACGGAACACGTGTACACACACAACACGTGTACACACACACACGGAACACGTGTACACACACACACAGTCAGAAGACGTGTACACACACACAGTCAGAACACGTGTACACACACAGTCAGAAGACGTGTACACACACACACAACACGTGTACACACACAGTCAGAACACGTGTACACACAGAATACGTGTACACACATACGGAACACGTTCACACATAAGACGTGTATACACACACAATCAGAACACGTGTACACACACACAGAACACGTGTACACACACGGAAGACGTGTACACACACACAGAAGACGTGTACACACACAGTCAGAACACGTGTACACACACACACGGAACACGTGTACACACACACGCACTGAACACGCAGCTGGGGGGGGGGGTGGAACTCGCAGCTGGAGGGGGGCGGAGTGCCGCAGGGGAGGAAACGGGGCCCGCACAATCGCACGTCCACAATTGGAGACGGAGCGACGGGGTCGCCTCGTGCGCAAGGCGGACACGGCTGGCTGGGTCGCGCGAACCGTCGAGACGCGGCGACCGCCTTGGGAGGCCTCCCTCCAGCAGCGGAATTGACCGTGGCTGCCGCCGATGACGCTGATGACGCTGATGATGCTGATGATGATTATGCAGTAGAGACAAACGCCGACCTCTTGTGACCCGCAGAGGAAATCTCCGGTGTGGGGGCCACGGGGCAGCGGGGAACGGCCCTGGAAATGGGGGGCAGCTCCGAGGAGGTGCCGCTAGCGTGACCTGTAACCCGCCGGGGTTAATGTTCGACCCCAGTGTTTGTGCGCCACTCTTTAGCGGCATCGATCGCTCCATCCCCTCTCTCTCCCCCGAGACAATGTCGGCCGCCCTCCCCCCCTGGCCCCCCACCATCCACCCCCTCCTCCTCCCACCACCTCCCTCTCGTCCCTATACCCTTGCCTCGCCTTTGCTTTTTACCTCGCTTCTCTCATCTCCTCTCCTTTGCACATTCGTCAGGATGTGTTCAATGTTCATGCCTCTCTTCACGTCTGTCTCTACTCACCCTTCACCTCTCCTCTCGCGTCTCTCCATCCCTCTCCTCCCTTACATACTTCACCACGCTGGTCAACAATAGTGAATGTGAATGTTGGGGAAGGGGGGCTGTGTGTGTGTCGGCGGCTTGTGCAGATGTCACTCGACACTGATGTTGGCCGTGCCCTCGAATCGGACCTCAGCTCGCCGAGTGAACAAGCGCAGCGCGCTAACCGCTGCGCCACCGCTCCCCGCCGACAGACACGTGTCCCTACAGAGACACGCAGATGCCCCGTAGAGTCTGCAGCAGCCTCTTGGCGAAGCGAGTGCTGTTAGCGAGCACCTATTATTTACTCCGGACAAACACAGCCACGGCACCACTGTCCCTCCTGGACATCTGTGAGAAAGAGCTTTACAGCTCATCGGATTCTTCCAGCATGAAGAAATATTCTGATTCTGGTATCCCCTCGACCTCCTCTCACCCTACCCCCACCGCCTGCCCTACCTCGACCCCCATAAGTGCCTACCCCCACCACCACCACCCCACACTGCTGTCATGGGCGGGCACATTCTGAGAGAGACGCTGGAATCACCGCCTGCAGGTACCCGCACTGCTCACACGAATCAACAGCAGGGGATGGTGATGACGATGCGAGTGGGGGACCGGGGCGGAGGGGGGGGTATACAATGGCTGGGGGGAGATGCTGCACGCGAAGTGCTGATGAGCCCTAATCACGACGAAACCGGTCCACAGTTGCCTGTCCCATTGCCGCCGCTGCTGCCAGTCGCTCGCATTTGGCTGAAATTGTATTTTGACGGTGACCGAAGACAAGAACAGCACAGTGCAGTTCTTCAGGAACTGCTGATGGCTTCGCTTTTTAATGCATACGCACAAGAGGTTGTCAGTTCATCTGGCTGCATTGGCATATCCCATGGGGGGCGCGGCCGGGGGGGGGGGGGTGATTCGTGTGCCCTGTTGATTAATGACCCCCCTGGTACCGCCCTGCCCACCCCACCACGTGGCAGGGCACGCGGCAGGGCACGTGGCAGGTCACGCGGCAGGTCACGCGGAACAACAAGCGGCGGCAGCGTCACCACAGCGCTGGTGCGGGGCATGAGGTCACGTGGGGCGTGGAAGGGCTCTGGCAGGCGGCGGCAGGTCCCGAGACAGACGTTGAACTTCTTTCGCGCGCACTTAGCCAGCCGTGCTGGTCGGACAACAAACTAAACACAACAAAAGCGAGCGCATGTGCACGCACTTCTACGCCTGGACAAACAAGTGTGTAGCCTGTAACAGACTGTAGGGGCAAGTGCTGTTAGCGAGCACCCATGAAGGCCGGCACGGCACACGAGGGGGTGGGTGGCCAACACCACGCCTGGACACACACCTGGACACGCACCTGTACACGTACTCACCTGCGAACACGTAAATTCCTCGACGCATACCTGGTACGCACACATCCGATAGGCTGTGTGGGGGGCGAGAACCCGTGGTCGGTTGGGTAGTTCAATGCTTATTTGAAGTTTTCGTGACTGCAGGAATCCATACTCTGGTTATTTCGGTAAAGTCACGTGGGTAGAGAAAATAATGGATCACGACGTTTCGATCGCCACAACAAGCGACCGTCTTCAGGTGACGGTCGCTTGGGTTGCGATCGAAACGTCGTGATCTGTGATTTGTTCTACCCACGTGACTTTACCGAAAGAACCAAAGATTATGTCGGTTGGGTAGTTGGTGAGCGTTAGGATAGGGTTAGTACTAGTGGCTGGTTGGTTAGGGCAGCATTAGTATTAGCCCCTCCCCCGCTTAACTTGTATTTAAGGGCTTGCCTCTTGGATTTTTTCCTCACTTAATACAGTAAATTCAGCTGTGACGGTCCCACCTGATGACGGAGACGTGTGTTGCCTCCGAAACGTCGTGATTTATTATTTTATTTATATTATTATTTCTATAATTTTTATTATTTATTATTATTTATTTTTTACCTACGTGACTTTACCGGAAAAAAACCTAAGAGTATTAGTACTAGTAGTTGGTTAGTTAGGGTTAGTACTAGTGGCTGGTTGGTTAGGGTCAGGGTAGGGTTACCCTAGGAACCAAAGGTACACTATTGACGATGCGCTCCCCAAATTTCACCAGGTTCACTGTGCACAAAGGATAGTAACATCTCATCCTGTGTTCTTGGAATCTTTAGCACTAGTGGCTGGTTGACTAACTGGTTAAGGTTAGTACGAGTGAATGGCTATTGGTTAGCGTTACCAGTCGGGCTGCTTAGTGACCGGTTGGCTACAGTCGGTCAGGGTTTGTGGTCAAGCGGTAGGGCTGGTTAGTCCGGGTGAGGCATGAGAACCACCGCCTGTCTGTGTTGGCCTTGTGGGGTAGAAGTCGCATTGGCACAGCACGCTTGATCAAGAGCTGAATGGGCGAACACCGCGTCCCTGGCGCGAGGGGTCGGCGCTCCATCCGGGATTCCTGTCGGAACTGGCATCTCCGTCACCACCCACGCGGTCCTCTCGCCCATTCCTCCGTTCTCCATTTCACCCGCTTCTCTCTCCTCTCTCCCTCCATCTCTCTCTTTTTTTTTCCGATCAGAGGAAGCAAGAAGATGCTCGGTGTAGTCGGCACTTTGCTTCGTTCATCATTTCGATTTTTAGTTTTTTTTTTTCAATGCTTTGCTTAATGTGCCCCCCCCCCCCCCCACCTTTTTAAATGAAAGATTTTACAAAAGACTTCACGCTCTGCTCTCCTCATTCCTACCCATTCCCACTCTCTCTCTCTACCCCCTCTCTATACCCCCTCTCTCTCTACCCCCTCTCTCCCTACTCTATGTCTATGTCCCCCCTGTTTCTCCCTCCCTCTCTCTCCATCTCCCTCTCCCTCCATCTCTGTCCATCTCTCTCCCTCCCTCTCTCCAGCTCCGTGTTCCCCAACGCGGCCGCCGCCGCCGAGAGCTAAAGTGACCTTGGGACGTCGCGTCTCCGTGGGGGGTATGGGGGGAGGGGTTAGGGGGTGGGGGTCGGGAGTGGGGGTGGCGGTGGGGGTGGTCCATTTGTAACGGGGAGGCGGGCGGGCTTTTGATGCATTTTCATCAGCCATCTGTGGCTAGGCGTGGGGCCAAGGGTTCCGGGGGAGGGAGGGGAAGGGAGGCGGGGGAGAGAGTGAGTGGTGGCTCTTCTGTCGTAGCACAGATAGAAGCAGAACTCCATTCAGTGTCTCCACGTATCAATATTCACGATTGGTCCATCCGCCCGTTGGCTCCCCCGGCTAAGGCTAGGAAGGTGGCAGCAGCAACAGTCGTGAGCATTCGCTGAAGTGAGAACACTCCGGACGGGGTTCCGTCCTTTATGGGTCTCATCAGAATGTGGACCCGCGTCTCGCCCTTCCCACGAGGCGTCTCTTCACCTGTCACCGATGCAATGGATGGTACAGCTCGAGTCGATGCACGCCGCACGCGCCTGATGATTGCTCTACGTTACGTACCGGCACGTGACGTGCATTCGGTTTGGGTTCTATGTCACAAACGACGCACAAGCGTGCACGCAAACTGTCTTCATATTCTTGGTTCTTTCGGTAAAGTCACGTTGAAGGGAAATAATAAAATAATGCAAATATAACAATATTTACCTTCAACGTGACTTTATCGCGAAAGAACCAATAATATGAATCCCTGCAGTCACGAAAGCTTTAAATCGAAATGTATCTGTTTTCATGTTAATGAATGAACAACTTGGTTTGTAATTGAACATCATTGCCCCCCCCTCATCCTCCCCCCCACGCACACACGTGTACACACACACGTGTACACACACACACGTGTACACACACACACACACGTGCACACACACACGTGCACACACACACGTGTACACACACACGTGTACACACACACGCGTGTACACACACACGTATACACACGTGTACACACACGTGTACACACACGCGCTTTTCATTAGCGCGTGGCGTCTTCGTCCCCGTGGAAATTACTCGCGGGGAGGAGGAGGAGCGGCCACTGGGATTGTGCGCGCGGCGTCGCGGCTGATGTATTAACCTGGAGGCAGACGCGTGTCCCATGACATCACCGCGCCAGACCATCACTCACGCGCCTCGCGACCCGCCCACCACCATCACCCTCACTGCCATCACACTCATCACACTCACCGCCATCACACTCACCACCATCACCAGCCAGCAGCCAGCCAGCAAGCATCTCACATCATTGCCGCTACCAGCTACAGCAACCACCACCACCAACAACAACAACGAGCTGACACCAACACAACAGCCATTCGCCACTAAGTGGCGGTGACGTCACCACGGCGCCTGTGCCAGGCCACGTGCACTTTGAGGCCACGTGAAGTGTCGAAGGCTCGCTGATAGGAGGTCTCGGGACAGACCCAGGTGGTGCCATGGGTTGGCTGACTGAGATGACCGGTAGATGCACCAGCTGATACCATCACACTCGCCACAATAATCACCATCACTAGCCATCATCTCACATCATTGCTGCCACCAGCTATAGCCACCACCACCACCAACTTGCTGATGCCATCACTACCGCCACCATCACATCATCACACTCACCACCCTCACCGCTGCCAACCACTGCTAGCACCAACATTGCACTCGCCATCATCTCGACTGAAACACAAAGATCCCCGGTGTAGCCTGAATGGACTGTTTGGGAAAGTGCTGTTAGCGAGCACCTATGAAAGCCGGAACGGCACATTAGGGGGTGAGTTGCCAGCAAACACGCCCGACCACCTTTGTCTCCCCCAGTATTTACACAGCGTACCAGGTACTCATTGGAGGCTGTGTCGACCTAAGGGAGGCTCGGGACCGGTTCAAATACGTGTCACTTGCATTCGTAGCGCAGCGTGGGAACCACTGCAACATGCACGCGCACACGACACGCGCACGAGCAATATAAACATGTCGCCTCTTGAGACCGAGAGGGCAAGATGCCCCCTGCAGCGACACATGTGACCGCGCGCGATAAGATCATCGTTGTTGCCACGTGAATACTAAAGCATCGTCCCTCTAGTACCCGACCAGTGCGGCTCACACGCTTGCCGTGGCGCATGGCCGTTTATCGAGAGTGGTAAGTAAAACGACGTTGGGATACGAATTATGGCAACCAGAAAAATGTTGTTGCCCCCCCCCCCCTCTAGTACCCGATCAGCGCGCCACAACTCTTTGCAGTTTACGGAAATAATATTATAATAATAATAATAAGCGGTAGGCCTCGTGGGGCCGCGGGTGATTGAAATAAACTCGCGGGCCGTGCGTGGCCCACGGGACGTTGGTACTTGGTGGAGGGGGGGGGGGGTAGTGGGGGACGGAGGGGGTAGTGGGGGTAGGGGAGGGGGTAGTGGGGGGATGGGGGGTAACACGGCTGTGGTCCAAAGGCAGAAACAATGTGTCTAGGGACCCCCGCTCCCACCACCCTCCTGGCTCTCGTTATTAATGCGTAAATGCTCGTCCCTTATCAACTTAATTCAATTATTCCTCAAGGGCCGAGGCAGCTAAAGTTTTAATGGCTCTGCTGCGGCATTGCTGATGTGTATTGTTTCCAGCAAGACGAACAACAACGCAACGGGAGGGTGGTGGGTGGGGAGGAGCGGTGGCGCAGCGGTGAGCGCACTGCTCTCCGAACCCGGGCCGACCCGAGTTGGGATTGAGCCACGCCGAACATACGTGGCGAATTCTGTGAGAGGCGCTCTTCGGCTTCCTACTAAATACACCGAAGACAAAGATCACCCGTATAGCCTAACATACTGTTGGGACGAGTGCTGTTAGCGAGCAGCTATGAAGGCCGGTACGGTACACGGTGGGGGGGGGGGGTAGGGTGTCCAGCACCACGCCCGACCGCCTTTGTCTCCCAAGCAGCGATGTTCACGCACCGAGCCAGTACTCACTTGAGGCTGAGTCGACTCGGGGGGAGGCCCAGGACCGATGCAGACAATCATCGTCACTCGTGTTCGTCGCGAGTGGCAATGGAACTCGCGTCGGAGAGGAGAGCGCTAGCCGCTGCATCACCGTTCTACCCGCGTGTACACACGGCGTGTGTACACAAGGCGCGTGTACACAAGGCGCGTGTACACAAGGCGCGTGTATACAAGGCGTGTGTACACAAGGCGCGTGCACACAAGGCGTGTGTACACAAGACGCGTGTACACAAGGCGCGTGTACACAAGGCGTGTGTACACAAGGCGCGTGTACACACGGCGTGTGTACACAAGGCGCGTGTACACAAGGCGCGTGTAAACAAGGCGCGTGTACACAAGGCGTGTGTACACAAGGCGCGTGTACACAAGGCGCGTGTACACAAGGCGCGTGTACACAAGGCGCGTGTACACAAGGCGCGTGTACACATGGCGTCATCATCGAGTCAGCTGCAACAAGGGCGGCCAGGACACATAGGGGAGTTGTTATTATACAGGGTGACATGGGTTTATGATTTTCAGGGTGGCCCAAAAGTTAGGACACGTAGGGTTATTTCATTTATTTTAACGCTGAAATTAAAACATTGTTTATTCTTTAAGTTATTTTATCTGTTACAATTATTAATGCATATGTCTTCATTTTCAGATGACATTTAAAAGTGGAAAAAATAAAATTGGCGAGCGACGAGCGAGTTAAATGTAGTTTTTACGTACGCTAAAGAAGTCAGCCGCAATCCCATTTTTTAAAAGCCCTCCTTTTATTTTAAGAGAAACTAAATGCACGCATCATACATGAATGTGAATGGAAGTCATTATTTTATTTAGTTTCTATTATTACTTTTATTAATTTTAATTATCTTTTTTACCGACGTGACTTTACTGAAAGAAAAAAAACCTAAGAGTATGAATCCTTGCAGTCACGAAAGCTTCAAATCTAGAATGGAAGTCAGCTTGAAGATTTGTTAAAATAAATGAAAGAACCCGATGTGGTTGGTTGAAACAAAGATCGACGCGCCCTCTGTTGTGTGTCCCGTCGTGTGGGTCACCCTGTCGCTGGCAGACGGCCAAAGCTCGGGACGGAACGGGAGCCAAGGAACCGAAAGGGAATCCGCCGAGGAGATGGAGCGATGAAAGGATTTGCATCCAGCAGTGGATTGACCATAACTGTTGCTGATGATGAGCATGACGATGATGATTATGATTACTTTTGAAAATACAAAACTGGAGGTTTCATTTCCCTTTCCGGCAATAATACAGGAGGCGTTACGATGTTCAGACGCCAAAGAGACAACACCCTATTGCGAGGCATCATCAAGTGTGCATTCACAACAAGACATGCTTGTGGTAAACATGCAAAGACGCTTCGCTAACAATAACACCAATGTTCCGCATTGCCCTTGCAACTGAGTGGCCTACACCACAGCTCCGGCCTCCTTGATGGCCTCGTCTCTCCACCGGTGGTAGAGCGGAGAACAACGCCAACAGGCGAACAGCACCAGGACGATGCGCATATCAAAGCATCATCATCAATAATAATAATAATAATAGCTCGTGGTGATCGACTATATCGATACGATGCTGACCCGCCCCATGCTGTTTTCTCTCTACGTGACTTCACCAAGAATCTTAAACGAGCTTCTCTACAGCTCCTCGGATTCTTCCAGTCGAAACAAATATTACGATTCTGATCATATTCCGACCTGTCACCAGCGACGTGCAAAGCGTGAGGACTTGGCGACATTTACCCGTCGACGCGGCACTGGCCAAACCTCCCAGTGCGGCAGGACCCTCTTGAGGAGGAGACTCGAGGCTGAGGGTGATGGAGGAGGAGTGGGGGGCACAGGTGTCGGGGGGTGGGGTGGTCGTCGCGGTCTGCGGGAGGGAGAAGCCACAGCGGAGCGGCGCAGGTTTGGAACGTCGACGAGTCTCTCCCTTTTGTTCGTCGCGATGAATAATTGATGCTGATGGAATCCAGGTGAACGCCCGGTATAGGATGGATGCGTGTGTGTCGGTGTGTGTGTGTATGTAGGTAAGTGCGTGCAGTGGGGAGCGGTGGTGCAGCGGTTAGCGCGCTGCGCTGCGAACCTGGCGACCCGGGTTCGATTCCCGCTCACTGCCAACAACACCAAAGTGAGGATTATCTGAACCCGTCCTGGGCCTCCCCTAGGTCGACTCAGTCTCAAACGAATAACTGATACGGTGTGTAAACGTCGCCACATTATCCCCGTATGGCCTGTAACAGACTGTTGGGGCAAGTGTTGTGAGCGAGCAGCACCTATGGCACGGCACAAGAGCGGCTTCACAGCCCACACACACTCACACTCGTGCACGATGACCTCACATCTCGCTACGGGTGATGCACTGTCACCCGTACCCTCACCCCACCGCCACCAGCCGCAGACTCTTCACGCCCCCCCATAACTCCCTCCCCGTTCGCTGCCAAAGCCACCTCATGAAATATGCACACACACACCACGCCTCCTCTCCCTGCACACACACACACCACGCCTCCTCTCCCTGCACACACACACCACGCCTCCTCTCCCTGCACACACACACCACGCCTCCTCTCCCTGCACACACACACACCACGCCTCCTCTCCCTGCACACACACACACACCACGCCTCCTCTCCCTGCACACACACACACCACGTCTCCTCTCCCTGCACACACACACACACTCCACGCCTCCTCTCCCTGCACACACACACACACACGCCTCATCTCCCTGCACACACACACCACGCCTCCTCTCCCTGCACACACACACACGCGGCACCTTGGGGCTCACCTGCCTCCCTCTCCCGCCACGCTCCCCTCTTTCTGCATTATCCATATGCCCCTCTTTCTCCACTCTCCCCGCTCTCCCTCTCCACTCTTTCTCCACTTTCTTTCTCCCGCGATCTCTACCTCTGCCCCTCTCTCATTGTGCCCACCCCTCCCCATCTCCTTTCCCCTGCCTCTCCCGACCCCGCTCCCTTCCCCTCTCACCTCCACTGCCATCCCATCACGTATTTGTGGCGGGCCGCCCCTGTTGCGCATTCGCATCGTGTACCCCAAATGTCGCGCACCCCAATCATCGTGTACCCCAATCAAGGAAGAAGGATCGTGCATATGCGTGGATTATCTTAACTGTTTTTTTTTCCGACGTGCATTTGAACTCGTAGATGCTGACAGCTTTATAAATGCGCGACTTCCTTTTTTGACACACGGATCAGAAACGCGGAGCTGAGCCAATATACAATGAAACGACAGCTGGCCAGTGACACCCCAACCTATGTTCGGCCTCCCCCTAGGTCTACTCAGCCTTAAATGAGTACCCGTCCTGGCGTGTAGCAACAATCAATGATCGTCGACACAACAAGAAGTCCGCGGCGTGGGTGGTCCTGAATACCACCACCCACACCCAAACCAACGTGGTCTCCGTGTCGGACGTAATAGGAGCTCGCTAACAGCCGTCGTTCCTGGTCGTCTACGTAGGCTACACGGGAGTCTTTTGTACGGACACTAATGCGTCAACTGAACCCCATGCACCATCTGCACTGCTCGAGCTAAGAGCCGCCTTAGCCGCCAATCCCATAAATGATTAAGAGTTTCGCCATTGATAGAGGTGGCTGAGTGGCTCCATGGGTCAGAGCATTGAGCCGGCACGGATGACAACCTGGGTTCGAATCCAAGTTTCAGCAGCCCGTGATAATCACACGTATGAGGGGGGGGGTGTTTGACCATACTTCCCCACGCTGGACAGCGAAGCGAATGGGGGTTCCAAAACGTGGTTGGGATATCACTCGACACGGATGTTCGTTGGCCGCAGCCGGGAATCGAACTCGGGTGGCCGAGGGTTTGGTCAAGGAGCGCAGTGTGCGCCAACCACTGCGCCACCGCTCCGCCCCTATGAATCAATATGTTTACTCGGTGTATAAATCACCCCTAAGTAATAAGTCACTCTCACCTACGCGGCCCATTCATCTCTCGCTCTCTGGAGAGAGGCACTCAAGAGGGGGTGGCGAGCGAGGGGAAGACTCCGAGCCAGATGGAGGTGGTGGTGGTGGTGACGACGACGGCGATGGCGACGATGATGATGAAGAGACGATAAGAGTGATCCTTGAAGGATCGCGTCGACTGTGGTGCAACAAGGGGGGAGACCTAAAACGTCGGATCACAAGCTCGTTAATCTCCACGCCTGCTCGATTCGATCTCACGGCGTGGCATTTGAAATAATGAACAAATGTCTGAACCCCCCCCCCACCTCCCGCGCGATTCTGTTCACCCGGCAGTTCGTCTGAATCGACAGGTCGCGTCTGTTGGGGCAAAGTGTTGGGGACTCGCATCTCTTCCAAGACCATCCGGTGAGCCGGCTTCGTAGCGCAGAGCGCCATGCGCTACACTACCACTCCCCAAAGGCAAAGGTCCCCCGTATAGCCTCAACACCAAGGCCGTAGCAATGGAGTCAACATTGGGTGGGACCAAATCTTCCAGGGGGTCCCCCCCAGAAAAAAAAATCTAAATTTGAAAACGAACTTCCTGCCTAAAATATTAAAAATGCACTAACACATGGGATGGACTTTTTCTTTATTTTTTGCAACAATGTCTAATAGTGTATTGTATTACATTACTCTGTTGTTTCTTTTTTACCTTTTCTTGTTTCATTGTATGTAATGGCAGAGATGAGAGATTAATAAAGTACAACCAAAACCACAATCATATAAACAAAAATCTATGCATTGTTATATGAAGATAAGTCCAGATATTGTGGCCAAGGTTTAGCCAATTGTTTGTATTTACATAGCATCGCAATTATTATTTTTAAAAATATTTTAATACCAATTTATTGGGGGGGACATTTTGAACATATTTGAATATTGGGGGGGGGATGTGTATTTCAAATGCCGCGCCGTGAGGGATGTCCCCCCCCCAATATATATTATAATAACGGCTTTGCTCAACACACTGTGGGGGCAAGTGCGGTTAGCGAGCAGCATCGATGAAAGGCCGGCACGGCTCACACAAAAAACGACTGGCTCCCTAGTGGCGATGTCTACACGTGGCACCAGGTACTCATTTGAGGCTGAGTCGACCTAGGAGAGGCCCAGGACCGGTTCAGACACATATAACCCCCACCCTCCCCCCCCGCCCGCCAGCCACACGACCCCTAGACACCACCGAAGCCACCTGTAGCCAAACATGTGCGGCGGCGCAGGCAGGCATTGCTCCGTGTCACGCCAAAGAGCCTAAATAATGCAACACAGCACCGTGCCTCGGCAAACAAGCACACTCAACAGCGGAAGACAAAGGCGGTTGTTCGTAGCCTCACAATGCCCTCTGCGTGCTGCCGTGCCGACTTTAGTAGGTGCTTGCTAACAGCACTTGTCCAAAAAAAAACACGTGCTCGTCACTGTAGAGTTACGTAACTCCGCAGTCGGCACAGTGGGGAGAAAGTTGGTGCATCTGCCAGTCATCGCAGTCATGTCAACCCACGTGGCATCAAAAGTGCACCGAGCCTGGCACGAGCGCTGTTGGTGACGTCATCGCCACTTTGTGGTGAGACGGCGGTTGTCATGGTAATTATATTTGTTGCTATGTTTGGTTCTAATATGATGGTTGCGTATCAACAATATATGGTTTATTTTACCGTATACCGTATGTTCAATATGTGGTTTCATATACTACATATGTTCGAAAATCAGAGATAAAAAATATATATATTTTTAAAAATACATCGTTAAAACATATTTACTAAACAAGAATCGACCAAAGTATGAGAAAAATCGGCCATTCTGGAAAAATAAAGGCACGTAAATAAAAAAGTGTAATCGATAAATCCCCACATCTTCAATTCGCTTCACAAATATACAACGTGTAAGCATCTTGCAGTTGCCGGCACTCCGTTGCTCTAGTCCTATATATATACACACACACGTCGGTCCTATATACACTACCCATATATACACACACACGTGGGTCCTATACGCACACACACGTGGGTCCTATACACTACCTATATATATACACACATGTCGGTCCTATATACACTTCCCATATATACACACACACGTGGGTCCTATACGCACACACACGTGGGTCCTATACACTACCTATATATATACACACACGTCGGTCCTATATACACTTCCCATATATACACAGACACGTGGGTCCTATACGCACACACACGTGGGTCATATACACTACCTATATATATACACACATGTCGGTCCTATATACACTTCCCATATATACACACACACGTGGGTCCTATACGCACACACACGTGGGTCCTATACACTACCTATATATATACACACATGTCGGTCCTATATACACTTCCCATATATACACACACACGTGGGTCCTATACGCACACACACGTGGGTCCTATACACTACCTATATATATACACACATGTCGGTCCTATATACACTTCCCATATATACACACACACGTGGGTCCTATACGCACACACACGTGGGTCCTATACACTACCTATATATATACACACATGTCGGTCCTATATACACTTCCCATATATACACACATGAGGGAACTTTTAGTGGTTTGACAAACAACCTCATGATATTCTTGTTTTTTTCGGTAAAGTCACGTAGAATTAAAATAATAAAATAATAAAAGTAAAACAATTAACGTCGTGAGAATTGCATGTTTTATTTTTATTATTTCCCTTCTACGTGACTTTACCGAAAGAACCAAGAATATGAATCCCTGCAGTCACGAAAGCTTTAAATCGAAACCTCATGATAATAATACAAATATACCATACAATGATTAAAACATGATTATTCTAATATGCAGTCATTATTAAGTTCGTAATTCTACAATAATGCTAAATCCTTTAGCAGTCAACTGCTGGATGAAAGGCCTCAATCTCGCCGAGTTGTTCATGGGGTTGTTTGATCGACCATACTTCACCTCGCTGGTCAAGGCGCGGTGGGTGGAGGTGGTGAACCCACAACAACAACAATCTACACGTCACAAATCTCATCCGATCACAACAACAAATGACGACAACAATGATGACGCCACAATAACGAAGACACACACACACAGCAACAAGAAGCACGTGCTCATTTAAAGTGGTAACGCAAGTTAAAGTCAAAGCCACTTTGTACCACGGTGCAATTTACACTCGGCAATACAATAACAACTGAGGATGGTTGGAGGGGAGGGGGTGAAGCAATTGTCAATTTCGATTTGCAGTGGGTTCAATTGTCTTCAGCGAAATTCATTCTCTCGATATGCGCCTGGAACCCGCTCCCCCCCCCCTGGTACCGGCAACTCTCTGCGTCGATTTTAAACCCCGACTGCAAATTGGATTACGCCGTCGAATCGCTGCCGCCGCCGCCGCTGCTGCTGTTGCTGCTGCGTTAAGCGACGCTAAAGAGAGCGCAAGGCTAATGAGATTTACTATTTTTTTTATTTGAAAACAAAAAAAAACAATATAATTCCGGCCACATTAAGTCGCGAGGCAATTACTGCGCCGCAGCTGTCGAGGTTTTTATATTTAAAAAAAAAAAATCCACAGTTTTTGCATCGGGAGAGGAAAAGGATTACACATGTTTAGAAAAAAACTAAAACAAAGGATGGATATTCGCAGCATCTCGTGCGATTGACGAATGTCCGCTGTTGGGAGACTTCGCCTCGACGGATGCACGCGTGGCCCGACCCGCGCGAACGCTTCTGGACATCTGTGAAACGACTGGATGTCTGTGAAGAGCTTCATAGCTCATCGGATTCCCCCCCCCCCCGCATAAATACATATTGGGATTCTAATTCTGCCTTGGGGCCCGACTCCACCCAGAACCCCACCACCACCACCAGCATCTTCCACAGCGGCGGTGGCGTAGCTACCGGGATATTTTATGTCGTGTGTGAAACTTAAAGGTTGATTATCTGACCCGATCCTGGGTCTCCTCTAGGTCGACTCCGCCTCAAAACGAGTACCTGGTGCGATGATGTACCCGCCTTCATGTATGTATGTTAGACTTCTTTCGCACCGTACGTAACCAACCGTGCTAATCGGAGGTGCGTGGAAAGGACAAACTAAACACAAAAATCAGTTCTCAAGAAATGAGTTGCAATTTCATAGGTGCTCCTCGCTAACAGCACTCGCGACCATCATGTACAACAACATGAAACTCAACACATTCACCAACCGCTGCCAAAAGCAGCATTACCAAATAATGTGTGATGCCGCTATTGACAGTTGTCGATATAGAGAAGGCCCAGGGGATCAGATTAAGATAATCGTCACTGGTAGTGGCCGTGAGCGGGATTCGAACTCGGGAGGGCCGTGTTCAGAGCGCGGCGCGCTAACAGAAAACAAACTCGCTCACTCACCACCCATTCGCTTACTCGCTCACTCACCCAACCCACTCACTCTCCACGATGCAGATCAACAACGCTGTTTCTTCCCACGCACCTCCTCCACTTTAAATGTCCCTCCTCACACCACCATCATTATCATCTCTCTTTCCATCCAACCTCTTGCAGTAAGCATGTCGCACAATTAGAAGAAACGTGTTTAATACACCCCTTGTCCATTACGTCTTCTACGATGTTGTCTCTTGTTGCTGGCCGCTTGGGGTTGTTGTGCTCATCAACAGTGGTTAACAAACAAGGGAGTTAGATGATCGCCATCCAGACGAGAGAGAGAGATAGGTGACGGGCATCCCATTTGCCTCGTGCGTCTGCAAATAAAAGGGGGTCGGACGACATCGAGACAGCGGCTTCTTGCGTGGGTTTCTTTAATGAAATATAAGACGTATCTCGAGACAATATACTAGAATAAGTTAACACCGAACACGCATGTACACAAATGTACAAGAGCACAAGTGAAAAATGCAGGGCTCTAAATGGCTGAGAGGGGCGGGGAGGGGGTGGTGGTGGTGGGGTGAATGTAATTGCGATCACGTGATCTCTGCGACTGCCTCCATTCCATCGACGAAGTAAACAAAAAGTGAACTTTAATTCAACAAAAAGACGTTTTTCGTTGCAATAACCAGAACGTAACCGGGAGATGCCACGTGGCAGCACACGGCGGGAGCTCCCACGTGATGCGCGCGACCAGCCAATCAGCGCGCGAGATCGCGCGGGTTGCGTTCCAGTGGCTTCAGGGAGATGGTTGTTTGCCGCTGATAAAAGTGCGCTTTTGTTATTTTACTTTTAGTTGTTTGTTAATTTGGTTTCGTTTCCATTTCGCATTTATTAGGAAATCGTTGAGCAAAATATGAGTGTGTGCATAATGAACTTAAGTGTGTTCTCTCAACAGCACTTGCCCCTGCAGGTCTGTTAAGGCTATGCGGGGGAGCATTCTCTTTGTGCGTAAGCGAATTGGCCGGTGAACATGCCAAGGTTGGCCCACCGTTGGCATGTTTACTCGGTGCGTCGTTAGCAGGCGATCGAGACGAGTATATACTCGTATGTGACTACATTATATACTGCAATTGGGGTTCGAAACGACGATCGGGGCAATATGGGCTCTTGATCTTTAAAAGGACGACTGTTTGTGGTGGTTTTGAGAACAAAGGCCAGTGTGAAAACAATAAACAATGCTACGCGGTGTCTCAGAACAATGTGTGTGTAAATTGAGAGCGGCTGACTGATTCTAGAGAGACATAGATTTTGAGACGTGTTATTTTTTTTTACAATTATGGGAAGACAGCGAAGGGTGATGACTTCCAGAGTTGAGCAACACGAGGGGTGTGGAGGAGCGAGGATGAGGAGGAGCAGGAGATGAGTTCCAGAGTCGAGCAGTTAAAGCGCTTTGTGTGGCAGGGTCGGGAAAACCACCAGCAGTGTTCATGGCAAGACGAATACAAATTCGCAAAAACATTTTAAAAAACGAACATTAAAATGAGTTCACATTTCCCATAATAAGCGTGCGCTCATATAAACAAGAATTGTAGTCGCAGTGTCGATCATATATATATTTTGTAAATTTGATTTAAAATGTTCAACGTCCCGGACCGTCATTGTTAATCTTCCACAACGTGGACCTCGTTTCTTTCATCGCCGCTGCAGGTGAGTTGTCAAATGCCTGGTGCTCGCCATGGGAATGGGGAATTTCAACACACTGGATCAGGAAACGTCAAGACCGCCGACTCGGCGACAGGCAGAGGTACACATTTCCTGGGAGAATACTCGAAAATAAAACGAGTCTTAACATGAAAAAAATGTAACAACCATGGACTGACATTTGACATTTTCATGATAAAAGTGATGAAAAATTGAGACTCCACCCAGACAATTCAAACAGCTCTTCTCTTATAGCTACACCCAGTGCTTAATGCATCCAGAGCAGGCTTGGAGCACTGTTCCGGACATTATTTTGGCCACGCCACATCAAAATACGTGTTGAATAGAAACATAAACTTTATACCTGATCTGACCAAGTACATATACATCCACACCCTTGCCCCCCTCGCCCATGGTTTGTCTCACAATGGTTAAACCCAAAATGTGATACCCTCAACTCACTGTGATTGGCTTAACCCAATCATGTGTTGGCTCGCTACGATTGGCTGAAAATTTCTATAATGGGGCTGGTTGGACACAAGCGAGGCTGCTGTTGTTGTTGTACTTATTGTTATCACCAACTCATGAAGAGAGAAGACTGTGGCGAGGTGTTGCAGCCCGCTACGGGAGATGGAAGATAGTTCCATCGGCCAACAGCTGATTGCCCATCTCGACCGGTGAACGGTGGCACCAAACTATGAAACTAAACTATGTTTTATTTTACCAGGTAAGGCCCAGATGCTACCTGGCCACACATGATAGCCCAATTAAGTGGCTTATCATGTGAAACTGTATCGCAGTCAAATACTCGAAAGGCATGTTACTAAATGTGGGGGGTGGAACCACGCGGCCACGGGGAGAACATGCAAACTCCAAATATACAGCAGGCGTCAGGGTCACGATCGAACGCACGGCCTCCTGTATACCAGGCGAGGTAGTTAACATCTCGCCACCACGGCACCAAAGCGTTCCTCCAGCTCACCCACCAGCGATGTAGGATGGCTAACGAACCCAGACATAGACCCTAAACTTCTGTTCCCTTCCCAGAAACTCAGTCGCACGGCTAACGAGACTCGCTGGGAAACGCGAGTGACGCCGCCCGACGTCTCTGCGTCTGCAGCCCCCCAGAAGTGCGCGCTATCAAGATAAGAGCTGTTTGGATTTTGGCGGTGGTTCGTTTTTCTCTCATGTGAGGATTTCTCAAACTCCAGTGCTTCTTCGTGTACCTCTGGCGGCTCACAAAATCCTGTGGCGGAGTTTGAGAAGCCCCCCAATGGAAGCGGCAAAGAGGTACGACGGGTGGAGTCGGAGCCGTCCCGAGGGTACACGTCGAATCAGGGCGAACACCCTGGGCCCCGCGCTTTGGGGAGCCCTCACGGTGTCAGAAGTAATACTTCCGGCTTAGTTTGAAGGCGTTGTGGGGGAGGGGCCCACGTGGTGTGAGTTGCCCCGGGACCTTGCACCCACCTATGGACGGCCCTGGGTGGAGTGTTATGCACGGACACGTCCGCTATAAGTAGTTGTATTCGTTATATGATCTTAGTAGTCACAGTTTGCTTTTAAACGGAAACAGTCCGCCATCATGTTTTTTTCTCGGTCCAGTCTTTAAATTCGCCGAACAGGGCAAATATTCTTGTTCAAGTGTCCTTCAGCCACATTGGAATACTGTACATCCTCGGCACGCATCATCTTCTTATCGCTCGCAAGTGACGATTCTATAATCGTTTTTTCAGTCGGTCGTTTTTGTTTATGATGTGTGTACAAAAGAAGTTGAGTTTCTCTTTCATATAATGTTCATGTATAGCTCTGCTTGTGTGATATAGTTTTGATTAGGTGATAACACATCTTCATTGAGTCCCTCTCATCTTGCGAGTCTGTGCGCGTGTCTCTTTGCAGATGTGAACTCACACACTCTCACACGTGCACACTCAAAAGCCCACTTGCATAAGTACACATACATCTGTACACATTAATGCACACACTTACCCACAGACACACACACGAAGATGCACACACACGCACATACAGGAAACACGCTGCCAGACAGCCACTCGCACACACTGACCCACCACACACACTTCCTGACACCCACCCAATCCAACAACAGCCGCCATTCACTACTAAACGGCGGTGATATCACCACGGCACCTGTACCAGGCTAGGTGCACTTTGAGGCTATGTGAAGTGTCGAAGGCTCGCTGGCAGGAGGTCACGGAACAAACCCAGCAGGTGCCATGGGTGGACTGACTGAAATGTCGCGCAGATGCACCACCTGTGCCCCCTACCGTGCTAACGTGTTGAATTTTATCCACCCGGTGTGCTGCTCGTTGTTGTGAGCTTTGCTCCTCTGCCCTCCAATGATGTTCGAGGGCGACTGTCTCCAACTGCCCAGTAGTATCCTTCATGAGCCTGCTCCATAGAGGACACTCTTGACACCGCACGTACCAGTTTTCGGCAAGTCCACTCAGCTCCACATGCTCCCGTACCAAATGAGCCCATTTCTTCTCTAGCCAATGTCGGAGCCAGAGGACATCCCTGTTGCAGCATTGCTCCTGGCCACGCAGCTTTACTCGGTCCTGCTCAATATTATAAGGTCATTAATGATTGTGAGGGTGTAGCACTCCAAAATCATGAACAACCCATAGCCCTGGCCTTTTGATGGTATAATAGGCCTTGGCCAGGTTAATAAAGCAGAGATTTAAGTCCTGTTGGAATTCCCTACACCTTTGCAATAGCAGGCGGACAGAGAAAATGGCGTCCATGCAGGACCGCCCCGGTCTGAAACCACATTGGGGCTGCACAGGCCTCTCATCAGTATGCCTGGAAAGGCGATATTGAATAATCCTTGCCAGCACATTTCCCAGCACACTGAGGAGGGTGATGCCCCAGTAGTTGTTACAATCAATACAAAATGTGGATCACCAGGTCATCCTTCTAATCCTACAGAATCCATCCTGTGTACCAGACAGTAGTCATGATGTCACGTAGGTGCAGTCTCCACACAAACGCCACTCTCCCTCAGCAGTTCGCTTGATGGGTAATCTCTACCTGGAATTGTACCAGGTCTCAAGCTCCTCCTGATCACTCTTTGCCCTTCCTCAACAGTCAGAACATCAGCCAACCACTTCCCAGGGAGCGTCTACTTTTCTTTAAGGATGGTGATAGGAGTGGCGCTGCAAATTACTTATTTGACAGAGTAAAAAAAGAGTGATTTGCTATCAGGTGCTACGGAGGCAGTTTCCATTTCCTCAGCAACCCAGGGCCACCACTCATCCTTGCAGTGCCGCACAGATTACCGAACCTCCGAGCTAAGGCTGCGGTAACCCTCCTCATTCGAAGATGTGGAATGGTGGAGACGGTGGGAGTGGGCCTGCCACTTGCTTTCAACCACCAGCCAGGGTTTCTGGGCAAGTCTAGACCACGTACCCAATCCAGGCATGGAAACTGCATAAGTCGCAGTCCTGAAATTCACCCATCAGGAGGAGTGAGGGAAGGGGTACGATGCCAACACACAGTCACCCTTGCCCACACTCTCACCAACCCTTGCCACCACACACACACACTCAAACTTGCTCACACACACACACTTACCAAAACTTGCCACCACACTCTCACCCATCCTTGCTGACCCACACACTCACCAACCCTTGCCCACACACACACACACTCTAACAACCCTTGCCCACACACACACACACACACACTCTTACCAACCCTTGCCCACACACACACACTCTCACCCACCCTTGCCCACACACACTCTCACCAACCCTTGCCCACACACACTCTCACCAACCCTTGCCCACACACACACACACTCTCACCAACCCTTGCCCACACACACTCTCACCAACCCTTGCCCACACACACACACTCTCACCAACCCTTGCCCACACACACACTCTCACCAACCCTTGCCCACACACACTTTCACGAACCTTGCCCACACACACACACACTCTCACCAACCCTTGCCCACACACACACTTTCACCAACCTTGCTCACACACACACACTCTCACCAACCCTTGCCCATACACACACACACTCTCACCAACCCTTGCCCACACACACTCTCACCAACCCTTGCCCACACACACACACACACACTGTCACCAACCCTTGCCCACACACACACACTCTCACCAACCCTTGCCCACACACACACACACACACTGTCACCAACCCTTGCCCACACACACACACTCTCACCAACCCTTGCCCACACACACACACTTTCACCCATCCTTGCCCACACACACACACACTCTCACCCATCCTTGCCCACACACACACTCTCACCAACCCTTGCCCACACACACTTTCACGAACCTTGCCCACACACACACACACTCTCACCAACCCTTGCCCACACACACACTTTCACCAACCTTGCTCACACACACACACTCTCACCAACCCTTGCCCATACACACACACACTCTCACCAACCCTTGCCCACACACACTCTCACCAACCCTTGCCCACACACACACACACACACTGTCACCAACCCTTGCCCACACACACACATTCTCACCAACCCTTGCCCACACACACACACACACACTGTCACCAACCCTTGCCCACACACACACACTCTCACCAACCCTTGCCCACACACACACACTCTCACCCATCCTTGCCCACACACACACTCTCACCCATCCTTGCCCACACACACACACACTCTCACCAACCCTTGCCCACACACACACACACTCTCACCAACCCTTGCCCACACACACTCTCACCCACCCTTGCCCATACACACACACACTCTCACCAACCCTTGCCCACACACACACTCTCACCCATCCTTGCCCACACACGCACACTCTCACCCACCCTTGCCCATACACACACACACTGTCACCAACCCTTGCCCACACACACACACTCTCACCAACCATTGCCCACACACACACTCTCACCCATCCTTGCCCACACACACACACTAAAACTGCGCCGGGTCCATGTCGTCGAGCCAAGACGCGGGGCTGGTGGGGAAGTCGGGATACCCGGCGCTGCTGCCCGTCGACAGGTCCGAGCTGGGACCCTGCGCGCTGCCGAGCATCCGCACGCCGGGCGGCTGCGCGAGTCCCTGTCCCCCTCCTCCACCCCCAGCCGCCCCACCTCCACCACCTCCTGCCCCCGCACCACCGCCACCTCCTCCGACCACCTGCAGCCCACCGCCCATGGGCCCCACCTCGTGGTACCCGAGCGGCGGCGGCGCGAGCATGGGCTGCCTCGCCGCCACGGAGGGCGAATGCGCCACGGAGAAGGGGCTGGCGGCGGCGGCGGCGCGGAGTTCGGGGAAGTGCGGGTGGGACGAGCCCCCCTCCTGCTGCTGCTGCTGCACCAGGAAGGGGTCGCCCAGGTGGGCAGAGCCGATGCCGCAGTGGCCAGGGCCGCCGCCGCCGCCGCCTCCGCCAGCCTCGTCCACCTCGCCGTAGAGTCCGCCGTTGGTGTGGCTCATCTCCGACAGACTCTGGTCTTCTGCAGGGCGGACGACACGTGGGGTGTGGGTTGTTGGGTTGGGGGGGGGGTCCGGACGTTGGTTAGTTTGGTCGTGGTTTGTCGTGATAGACTCGCGGCACGCACGTCCGTCGCTACCTCGATATCGTCCTGAGCCTCTCCTAGGTTGAAATAATTACATCTAGCGCGGTGTGTAAATGTTGGCACTCGGGGGGTGGCTGGGCAGAGATCTGGCCGCATCGCCATTTTGTGCGCCATGCCTGCATTATTATTATTGCGAAAAGTGTAATGTTATATATAAAAAAATTGACTGTCCTCTTACACCACCACCACCACCGGCCCCAACTCAGCAGCAGCGGCCACAGCGGGCGGCAGCGCCATCGCATCGCTGGCGAACGAGGAAGGGAAGAAGTGCGCGTGTGCGCTCACCGCGGAAGGACATGTCGCCGTTACTCGCCGCGTCCGTCGCCCCTCCGACGTCCTTGGCCCCCGAGCCGGAGCCCTTGGCCCGCTTGCTGGCGCGGAAGTACTGGCCCCAGCGCTGGCGGCCCGCGTCCTTCTTGAGGCGCTTCTCCTTGGCGCGCCGGTTCTGGAACCACACCTGGGGGGGGGGGGGGGTGGCGGGGAGGGTCCAGAGACGCGCACCGAAGGTCACGGTCCACCCCCTCGTTCCGTGTCGCCTCCTCGCGTGCCCATCAGCCATCCCTCCCGAGATCCGCGGAGCGCAGGACCCAGACCCGGGCCCAGGTCCATCGGGCACAGGTACATTGGGCACAGGTACATTGGGCACAGGTACATTGGGCACAGGTACATCGGGTACAGGTACATCAGGCACAGGTACATCGGGTACAGGTACATCGGGCACAGGTCCATCGGGTACAGACCCTCGCGGATGGGTGGGAGCCACCTTGGCAGTGGCGATATACCCGAAGGTGTCTCCCCATGAAGTCGCCCTTGGGTCGTGAGAGTCAGACAGTGTTGAGTCGGTTCACTTGAAGACCTCGTCTGGCCCCTAACACGGCCTTCTATTCCACCGATCGTATGTGCATTTGAATCAATGACGAATCCAAATCAATTGCTGATCCGAATCCAAATCACCCTCACGATCCGAATCCAAATCACCTGCCGATCCGAATCCAAATCACCTGCCAGGCCGAATCCAAATCACCTGCCGATCCAAATCCAAATCACCTGCCAGGCCGAATCCAAATCAACTGCCGATCCGAATCCAAATCACCTGCCGATCCAAATCCAAATCACCTGCCAGGCCGAATCCAAATCAACTGCCGATCCGAATCCAAATCACCCTCACGATCCGAATCCAAATCACCTGCTGAGCAGAAGTTAAATCACTCGCCCTGCCACCCCCTGAAATTGCACCGAATGCTCTGGAGCGCAGCCCCAGAGAGACAGGGCGCAGGCACGGGGAGGTTCTCGCGCCTCGGACAAATGGTAACAGATTTTGGCGACGCCTCTGATCCTCATGCGAACGTCTTCAGAGACACCGCTTACTCACCCACGCGGCTCACGCTCGCCTCGTCGTCACTCCTCACTCGAATGGCTCCTCCTTACCAGAGCTACATTTCTCACTTAGCCGTCAACCCCCCCTCTCAAGCCATTGCCCGAGTGGCCGATACTCCCTGCGCGATACCACTCGTCCGTCTCACCCGAGACGCGTGCCATCATCGCCCTCGCCACTCGCGCGTCTCGGCCACCGCTCACACGAGCGACGCGCCCTCAAGTCCTCGCCACTCACCTGGACGACCCTCATGTCGAGCCCCGTCTCGGAGGAGAGCTGCTCGCGCACGTGGCGAGCCGGCTTGGGGGAGTTGTTGTAGGCGCTCTTCAACGTCTCGAGCTGCTTGGCCGTGATGGTGGTGCGCGGCCTCTTGGAGCCGTTGTCCATCTCCGCCTCTACAGCGAGACGGGAGACAGCCCCACTGGTGATGATGGTGGCGGCTTGGCGTGGTGATTGTGATGATGATGGTGATGGTGATATACAGCGAGACGGGAGACAGCCCCACTGGTGATGATGGTGGCGGCTTGGCGTGGTGATTGTGATGATGATGGTGATGGTGATATACAGGGAGATGGGAGACAGCCCCACTGGTGATGATGGTGGCGGCTTGGCGTGGTGATTGTGATGATGATGGTGATGGTGATATACAGCGAGACGGGAGACAGCCCCACTGGTGATGATGGTGGCGGCTTGGCGTGGTGATTGTGATGATGATGGTGATGGTGATATACAGCGAGACGGGAGACAGCCCCACTGGTGATGATGGTGGCGGCTTGGTATGGTGATTGTGATGATGATAGTGATGATGATGGAGTGGAATGGTGATTGTGATGATGATGATGATAGTGATGATGATGATGATGAGTGGTGTGTTAATGATGATGATAGTGGTGGTGGTGATGAGTGATTTGGTGATTGTGATAATGATCGTGAAAATGAGTGTTGTCATGATAATAGTGGTGATAATGATGATTATGAGTGGTATGGTGATTGTGACTATAGTGATTACGAGTGTTGTGATGGCGAGTGGTGAAGATAATGATGGGTGGTGTGGTAATGATGATGATTGGTGATGATGAGTGATGATTATAGTGATGATGGGTGGTGTGGTGATGATAGAGATGATGATGATTCTAATGATGAGTAGTGATGATGGGTGGTATGGTGATTTATGATGGTGATGATAGTAGTAACGATGTTGATGATTGTCGTGATGAGTGGTGATGGTGAATTGCAGCCTTTTCGAGCCAATGTCCACCTCTACGATCAGTGTTCATCATCACTTTTGGTCACGATTGAACCACTCTAAAGTTCCAAGTAAGAGATTCAGATGATGATGATGTTGTTGTTTTAATGAATTGAACATTTTGCTGATGCCGATTATGGTGATTCCCGAGACACGAATATGAAGCCAGCTCATGAAGATGCACGACTCCTCGTGAAGTTCACTGTTTTACCCACGGAAGCCTCTCTCAATATCAACTCTATTAGTGGACCGTCGTTCGGATCGTCGTTGTTGTTGCAGTGGCAGTACCCCCGGGAGCGCAGAGAAACTCCACTTGTACGAGGGGACAGCATTTCAAATCGAACACACGGACAGGATCATCGACCCGACTTGCTCGACCGCCTCCAGCCGCAGCCACCCACCCGCGAAGCGATCGCCTCGCGCGAACGTAACCCGCGAGTGTTCCACCAACCCCCGCTCGCCCGCTCGCCTCCCCCACCCACACCACTCCCGGGCCCCACGTGATCCCCCTCCCCCCCCTCCCCCAAGTGACTGGGTCATCGGGACGGTCGGTGCACAGTGGGCAGCTCGAGAGGACGCAGCTCTGTGCTGATGGTGGCTGCTGCGTGGGGGTGAATTCGACGGAAGCGAGGCGCGCCGGATCTCCCCGCGCTAATCCCGCGCGCAGGAGGAGCGAGAGAGCGTACATGGAGATGTGAGGGCGCGCCCCTTACGGAAAAGATAAAAAAAAATCATTGCGGAATCAAAGGGGCACCGACCTTTGATTCCGCAATGACATCGATGAGATCAATGGAGACCCGCGAGGGCACGGGGAGTGCTTTGTGTGTTGTGTGTGTGTCCGTGTGTGTGTCCCCCTCGGCCGGATCGAGGGGGCTAAACGGGCGCGGCACGGGCTAGAGAAGAGATGGAGTGATGTGGCACAGGAGGACGTGGAGCTGAGTGGACTTGCCGATGACTGGTACCAGCGGTGTCAAGATCGGCCTCAGTGGAGGAGGCTCGTGAAGGACGCTACTGGGCAGTTGGAGGCAGTCGCCCTCCAACAACAACGGAGGGCGGAGGAGCGACGCTCACAACAACGAGCGGAGCGCCGGGTGGCTAAAGCACAGCAAGTTGGCACAGTAGGGGGCACAGGTGGTGCATCAGCCAGTCATCTCGGTCATCTCGGTCAGTCGACCCGTGGCACCTGGGTCTGCCCCGTGACCTCCTGCCAGCGGGCGTTCGACACTTCACGTGGCCTCAGGGTGCACATGGCCTGGCACAAGCGTCGTGGTGACGTCACCGCCACTTAGTGGCGAATGGCGGTTGTTGTTGTTGTCCGTGTGTGTGTGTCCGTGTGTGTTGTGTTGTGTGGAGGAGGCTCGTGAAGGACGCGACTGGGAAGTTGTCGCAGTCGCCCTCCAACAACAACGGAGGGCGACTCTCACAACAACGAGCAGAGTGCCGGGCCGCTAAAATACAACAAGTTGGCACAGTGGGGGGTCCAGCTGGTGCATCTACCGGTCATCTCATTCAGTCAACCCATGGCACCTGCTGGGTCTGTCCCGAGACCTCTTCCTGTCAGCGAGCCTTGGACACTTCACGTGGCCTCAAAGTGCACGTGGCCTGGCACAGGCGCCATAGTGACGTCACCGTCACTTCGTGGCGAATGGCGAGTACTGGTTGTGTTATGTGTGTTGTGTTTTGTGTGTTGTGTGTTTGTGTTGGATGTGGGGAGACAAAGGCGGCCACCCCACCCCCTCGTGCGCCGTGCCAACCTTCATAGGTGCTGCGCGCTAACAGCTCTTGCCCCTGCACTCCTGTTAAAGGCTACACGGTGGCAGGAGGGAGGACCTTTGTCTTTGTGTTCTTATTGGGAGCGGTGATGCAGCGAGGTGCGGGCAGGGGGGGGGTGGTGGGGGTCACACGTCCGCTCACCTCGCCGCTTGGCATCCTCGTAGTCGTCCTTGCACACCAGCCTGCCGTCGTCCAGCAGGTAGAACTGGTCGCCCGTGGCGAGCTGCCGCGTGCAGACGATGCAGGCGAAGCACGCCACGTGGTACACGAAGTCCTGCGCGCGGCGCACCACCTGCGACGGAGGGATGCCCTGGCCGCAGGCCGCGCACTTGGTGCCGAACCTCCTGCGGACGACGTGAAAGGCGAAGGTCACCCACCCGCGGTAGAGGTCACCCGCCCCAGCGCCGATGTTGTACACACGCATGCGCGCGCACGCACACACGCACCGCACCAGGTATGCGTTTCAGGCTGAATCGACCTACGGGGATGCCCAGGGTCGGGTCGGATAATTGTCACTGGTTTTGGTGGCCGGATTCGCAGCGCGTCGCGCTAACCGCTGTTCCACCGCTCCCCACGTATACACAAAGACAAAGATTCCCCATATAGCTTGTAACAGACTGTTGGGGCAAAGTGCCATTAGCGAGTAGCACCTATGAAGAACGGTACTGCGCACGAGTCGGTGGATGGCCAGCACCACGCCCGGACGCCTTTGTCTCCCTTGGTGGTGATGTTCACACTCCACACATAGCTACTCATTGAAGGCTGAGACGACCTAGGGGAGGCCTTTGATCCAGCAGTGGGTAGGCCCGCGAGCCCTGCTAATGAATGGACGCACGAGAACCAGCGAGCGTCACCCGATCCACGCGTTCGTCACTCGCTCCGCAAGACGTCCCCCCGCTCCACGATCGATGGCCTCCTCCCTGGGTGACCCAAACTCAGTCGTCGTCCATTGCCTGCGTCTCGTTGCAGACGCGTGGATGACGTTCACGCGAGAGGGGTGGCTGCTGGAGGCGGTACAGCAAGTAGGATCGACGGTCCTGACCGTGTGTCGATTTTGAAACGCGGTCCGCTCGTGATGCTCGAGCGACAACTTTGAGCTGCTCAGCTCCTGACCGCAGGGGCCTGCCGAGCCAGTGGTAGGGAAATTCCACATTGCTATGGCGGGCACAAGCTGGGAAACACTCAAGAGGACCATCGTTGACTGTCTCGTAAAGCGGCACCGCAGTGAATGCATTAACTGTGAAGTGCTGATGGGTAACGCTGATTTCCTACCGCGATTTTAATATTCAGCGTTTCTCGCCGAATTTTCATCACCTACTATCCAGCACTGGACAAAGGCCTCCCTATGCTCATGTAGTCGCAGTGCGTGATCGCGGCGGCCTGGAAAGACCTTCATCCAGCAGTAGATAGGCCATGGATGATGATGATGATGATTCTGATGAAGTGTGCGTTTATCTTCATGCGAGACGAGGCTCGTGTGTGCACGAGTGGAGCCGCACGGAGAGACGCGTCGTCGCAACACGGCGATAGTTGGAGGATGCTTCGCCGAGGGCTTTCTCCAGCGGTGGATAGATCTTGGCTGACGACGGTGCCGATAGTGGCGGTGGCAGTAGGGAGGGGGAGGAGGGGAGGAGGGGCGTCTCAATCTGTTAGGCCCTGGGGCTTTACGAAGAAGATCCCAAGGAAAATATTAATCGCGGGCGAGATGGCGCGGCTCGGCAGCAGCAGATATTAAATAAGAAGATTAGAGCTCCGATTTACCGCGAGGATTCGCTGAATTACTTCTTGGGGAACGCGCGGCTCGGAGTTATAAACCCCGCGCCCCGCGGCTCATCCATATGGCTCCACCTTGCTGTGTGCATGCATCCCCGTGACCACTCCATCCACACGGATAACTCCTAACTCCTAACCCTGCCACCACCCACCACCATACCCCACGCTCACACTAACCACATCGCCATCAGCACGATCCACCCACCACTCCATCCACACGGATAACTCCGAACTTCCTAACCCTGCCACCACCCACCACCCACCACCCACCACCATACCCCACGCTCACACTAACCACATCACCATCAGCACAATCCACCCACCACTTCATCCACACGGATAACTCCTAACTCCTAACCCTACCACGCTGCCACTTCCCAAACCCACACACCACACTCCGATCACCACCATCCCGTAATTTAAACCACTCACGTCCCCACCACCACACTCCTATCCCGCACCTCCTATTAGCACAATTAGCTACGTACGGTGCAAAATAAATATAAGATGCATACATACGTACATCCCCACCACCACCACCATTTCCACTCCTTATCCTCCCCTCCCTCTCCTAATACCACTACCACCATCACCACCACTCCGATCACCACAATCACCCCACACTCCTAACCCCCCCCCCCCCCCCCGACTTAAAAAAATCATATGTGTAAGGTTGCTTACGAGTCGAGAGGCCTTTTAAAATTATAATGCATCTCAGAGAGAGAGAGAGAGAGACAGACAGATGATCATAATCTTAATCCCACTGTGCCTCGGAGTGGATTGAGAGAGAGGTCACGGGTGCGAGTTTGCGTTGGGAGCGCGGTGAAGTCGAATTTCGGCCGCGTGCTCCCGATGAATTATAAGACGCTCCGTAAAGTACAGTCTCGCCCCAAACGTGTGCCCCGTGTCAATAAGGTGTCTACAGACGATCTGATCATCCGAACCGACGCACTCCCCTCCCCCAGACCGGATTATAAGACGCACCCGCGATGTGTGCTGCCAAAAACCGGGGCGTGTGGGGGGAGGAACAAAGGCGTGGGGTTTGTGTTTGTTTCCCTCCTTCGACTGCCACTCCTTTGTTCGTCTTCGCCACCAAACATCGTCATCGTCGCAGCCGCCCCCCACCCCCCCCCCCCCTGGCCGAGCCGCCGCGTTGGCAGCAGGGCACGAGCACAGCCGACGACGACGACTCAACGAACCCGTCCACATCAAGGCCGTGCGTGCGTGTGGCCTCAAAAGGGAACTAATACGACAGGCGACGTTTCGGGCAATGACCCTGCTCCGTGTACACGCGTGGATGTTTGCCGAACTCTTTTCGCCACCGCACGTGGCCAAACCACCGTGCTTCGTACGGTGCGAAGTGATGGCGGCCCACTGCCATTAGATGATTGTACGTGCTCTGAAGAAGGGGCATTGCCCGAAACGTCGCCTATCATGTGTTTTCGCTCTTCTTAAGACCGATATGTTGAGAGTTTTTTTTTACGTATTTACTTTTCGTTAAAGAAATACGAATGCTTGATATGTTACAAACGGCGTTCCACGCATGAACCACACGCGCATCGCCGCATGAGTTCGCCGTAGTGATAACCGGAGCGAGTTCGCCAATATAAAAACCATAAACGCAGTTTACCACGGCTTTCGCGACCAATATCATCCATGGTATAGGTAGTTTGGGGTTAGAGCGTATAAATATGAATGTGAATATAAAATATAAATCTCGCTGTCCGCCTGATGATGCTGCTTGTAATTACTGGCGAAACGTCGTACTCAGATTGTAAATGTTGTAGATGTTGCTCTCTAACACGCCGGTTAGTGCTGTACTAGTAACGAATTGGTCACGTTCTGTTGACGTCACAAACCTTACTAGTTGGCTGTGTCGGGTGGTGTCGGGTTTAGCGACACATTTGTATTTACGCGATCTAACCCTAAATAAACAAATACACCTATATTATGGATAAACGCAGTGTTTGGTTGCCGGCTCGAAACAAATACCCACAACTCCCTCCTCCCCCCTCTCTAGTAGCCGATTCACGCGGCTAAAAAGATCACCGCCACGACTCTCGCCACGTTTGATCGCACATCCCCACATGTTCCCCCGTGGCGAGTCTGGGCCTGGGGGGGGGGGGGGGGCCGTCACCGGACCAGAGCAGACATCGCAAGCGGCCGGTGGCACAATGATAGCGGACCGCGACGGAATTCACCGACCTTGCTGATATTGACCATCGTAAACGAAGGGGGGCGTTCTCACGTCCTTACTCGACACAGCGATTAACTCGCGACATTTGACGATCAACCCGGAGTGTGTATTTATGTGTGTTTGGTTTAGTTTTTGTTGGACGTGTACACGACGTCCTCGCGTTCGGCACGAACCTGAAGAAGTCCTCCTTGCAGTAGACGCTGCCATCCCGGTAGAAGCATTTGTCACTCATCTGCGCTTGGCAGTCGCAGCACTTGAGACACTTGCTGTGCCAGGCGCGGTCCAGCACCTTGAGGATGAAGCGGTCGAGGATGTGCTGATTGCAGCCGGCACACTGAGGGATCTCTGCCGAGACGAGGTGGGGGGGAGGAGGGAATGGGGGTCGGGGGAGGGGTTTGGGGGGTTGGGGGAGATACGAGAGCAGTCGGGCATAAGGAAGGAGGCGATAGCGGTGAGGTGGGTGAGAGAGAGAGGGAGGGAGGTGAGCGATGTGGATTTGAGGAGTTGCTTGGTAGAGGTTGTGGTGGTGGCCTTCATAGGTGCTCGCTAACAGCACTTGTCCCAAAAATAGATTAAAGCTACACGGGGGAAATCTGCCTTTGGTAGTGGTTCCATTCTATTCTTGCATCCGTGTCTTTGTTATTGGAGGTGTCTGTCTGTCTGTCTCTGTGCCCGTGTCTGTGTGCATGCATTCTAGATTTGAAGCTTTCGTGACTGCAAGGATTCATACTCTTAGGTTTTTTCGGTAAAGTCACGTAGGTAAAACAATGAACAACATAAAATAAATGAAAACAACTAAATTAAATCACGACGTGTGTATGTGTCTATGGGCATGGTGATTGAACATCGGAAACCATATCCTGCCATTCCATCCTTTGCTTATCCGAATTACATTCACACTTGTTGAACAACGATAATCTTTTGGTTATTTAACATTTTTATTTCATATACATACGACAGCTCTTGATGATGATAGTCATGGTAGTCGTTATCATTATGAATTGATACTGCAAAGAGTTGTAGCAGTTTAAATTAAGACTCTTTATGTTATGCCGCTGCTTCTACTGATGGTGATATTACTCATGATGATTATCTTTATTTTATCACATGTTCATTGTCAACTAAGAGCCTACGACGGTGCTAATGTTGCTGATGATTGGTGCGAGTACAATTGAGATAATTACGCTGATGATGCCGCTGATGACAATCATCTTGTTACCGCTGCTGCCGATTGATGGTGATTATGATGCTGCCACTGATAATGCTGATGTTGATCATGGTAACAAAGAGAGTGATGACCATGCTTCTGCTGTAGCTGATGATGTTACTGTTGCTATGTTAATAATATGACCGTTCATGACGATGATGATGATGATGCTACGAGTGATGGTAACGCTGCTGCTTTTGGTACAGATGACGAATGATGACGCTGCTGATGATGTTGGTGGTGATGAAGACAATGATGACGTTTCTGATGGTGATGATACTTGTGCTATTGATGACGGTGCTTATCCTGCTGCTGCTGATACTGCTGGTGATTATGCTGCTAGTGAGGATCATGATGATACTGATGCTGCTGCTGATGATGATTCTGCTGCTGATGATGCTGCTGATGATACTTATGATGATAATTCTGCTGCTGATGCTGATGCTGCTGATGATGTTGTTTGTGTACTCGCCGGCCTCGCTGTTCCCCCACGGTAGGCAGCCCATCCCGAGGCGCAGAGGTCAACAGCAAAGGTCACGAGAGGGTCACCGCGATTTTAAACAGTGACGATAAAAAATAAAAAAATAAATAACTATAAATTATAATAATGAGCGATAAATTATGTTAGAACTGGAGGCAGCTCTTCTGTCGGTCCACTGCTACGCGATGGCCTCCCTACGCCGTGCACGTCATGGGGCGAATATTCGCTCAACCATACTTCACCACGCTGGTCAGTGCGCATTGGTGAAGAGATGATATGCCAGATACTTGACGGGATTCAAAACACGAGTGATTTCTCGAACCGAAATTAAAAGAGGCACCGTTTCCTACCGCAACCAAACTGCCTCGACGCAGCATCAACGTCCGTCTTTACGACTTCTCCACCATTCTGGCGGTGGCGATGAAGGTGGTGATGATCGTGGTGATGATGGTGATGGTGTATATCATATATGTTGAACTTCTTTCGCACCGCACGTAGCTAACCGTGATAATCGGAGGTGCGTGGGAAGGACAACGAACTGAACGCAAAAAGCAGTTCCCAAGAAAATAAAATGATGATGATCGTGGTGTGGATGTCGATGCTGGTGGCGATGATGATGTGCGCAAGTTTCCCGCAAAAAAAAAAAAAATACGAAAAAATTCGACGCTCAAAAAAAAAATTGTGGAACATTCGGCGCGGACGTAGCGGGAGGAGACTTCTCCCGGCGGCGAGATGCGAGCGCGAGACCCGCGCAGCCCTCGGGCGAAATTCGGATTTAATAATCGGGAAGTTGCCGTCCTCGGTTCTTAACCGGATCAATCCGTGCGATTTGTTACCACCCTCTTCAAATTCCACCCCCCTCCCCTCCACTCACCAAATCACCACCCAGCCACCCCCACGCCCCCTGCCCATCCATGTACATCAACCACGAAGACACCCCGTGTAGACTTCACAAGCTCTAGGGGCAAGTGCTGTTAGCGAGCACCTCTGAAGGCCGGCACGGCACACGAGGGGGTGGGTGGCCAGCACTACCCCCAGCCGCCTTTGTCTCCCCAGTGCCGATGCTAACAACACACCGCACGAGCTCCTCATTTGAGGCCGAGTCGATCTTGGGGAGGCCCAAGACAGGTTCAGATAATTGTCACTGGTGGTGTTGGTGGCCGTGAGCGAGAATCGAACTCGGGTTGCCGTGTTCGTAGCGCAGTGCGCTAACCGCTACGCCACCGCTCCCCACAACACACACAGACACGCACACACGCATAGCAATGAGTTGCGTATTAATTTTATTTCAGTTGATGAAATCGACTTAAGACGGATAAGTTGGCAGGGGATGAGATTTTTTTTTTAAATGAGGTTCGTGTGTGCGCGAGTGTGTCTGACCGGGAGCGGTGGCGCAGTGGTTAGCGCACTGCAATACACAACACCCGGTATTCCCGTGTTCGATAATTGCCGGTCGCGACTAACGGTTATTGGTGATTTTCTCCTGAACCGTGCCTGGGTCTCCCCTATGTCGACTCAGCCTCAACGGAGTACCTGGTGCTATTTGTAAACATCAGTAATGGGGGAGACAAAGGCGGCCGGGCGTCATGGGTGTTAGCCACACCATTCGCTTGTGCGCTGTTCAGGCCTCATCTTGTTAGGTGCTCGCTTACAGCACTTGCCCGAGCAGTCTGTTGAAGGCTATACGGGGTATCTTTGTATTTGTCCGTGTCAGTCTATTTATACGCATATCTGCATAGGCAAATGCTCGTGTCTACTCATTTGCATGTCTACATGGGTTTAAGTGCGTTTGTCTGTCTCACGTGCTAATGTGTGTCTGTCAGGTCCACGTGTGTGTGTGTGGTGTACAGGGAGTGGCGGGGAGCGCTAGTGGAGTGGTTCTCGCGCTGTGCTACGAACCCGGCAAACTCCGAGTCCCTTTGCCCCGTGGTGTGCCGTGCCGGCCTTCATTGGGTGCTCACGAATAGCACTTGCCCCACTCGTCTGGTGAAGGTTATACGGGAGATGTTTGCCTCTGTATCTGTCTCCATATGTATATTTCTATATCTACGTGTATGTGGGCGCGTGATGTGACGTGTCTATTTTCATGTGCGTATGTGTATCTGAGGGCCATTGCCCGAACCGTCATGAAGCACTGCCCGTGCATGGACCACTGCCAAACGCTGTCGTTCAAACGATCACTTGAACAGAGCGCACGTGGCACGCCTTGGCGGTGCATTCTGCATGCTGGTCGTAGCGAACCGATGCACGGCCTTGACGTTCTGGCCATCACCGCGTGCTTCCCCTTGAGCACGGTCGTTGTGGGATTGCTTTAGTTCCTTGTTGTTGGTGGCACGGTGGCGAGGAGATGTCAACTACCTCGCCTGGTATGCAGGAGGTTGTGGGTTCGATCCCGACCCTGACGCCTGCTGCTGTATATTTGGAGTTTGCGTGTCCTCTCTCCTCATGGTGGCTTGGGTTTTTCTCCAGGACCTTCGGTTTTCCCTCGACATTTAGAATAACATGCACGCGTTTAGAGTATTTGGCCGCTATGAATTTCTACTTGATAAGCCACTTTCGTCGAGCTATCATTTGTGGCCAGGTCACTTCACAAAAAAAGAGCTACATAGCTTAGTGGGCCTTACCTGGTGAAATAAAACAAATAGTTTCGTTTTCTAAATGAGCATTCTCATCACCCAAATAAACCCAAAATAATCACTCGGTGCATTGTCATCCGTGGAGTGCTCGTGGGCTACAGGGCAGGCCACGTGGCCCGGGCGGGATGGGATTTTCGTGACGTGGCATTCCACGGGAGGGTGAGGAACGCGCCCGAGAGGAGCGTCCAAGCGTGGAGACGGAGCGATGGAATTGCCTCGCGTGACAGGAGCCACGTGGATTGCTACATCGCGATAGGTGGCAAAGGGCAACGGGGAGGGCTTCGTGGCACGGTGGGAGAGGGTCGGGGTTCACGATGGCCATGATGGCATCTTCCGAAGAGTCTATGGGCATCGTTCAATAAACGTGGTTCAAAGACAAAGACCCCGCGTACAAGCCCTGAACAAACTCTTCGTTCTCTGGTCGGACATAAGGCCTCATTGAATTCCTTCCCCTTCTTCCTGTCCTGTCCTTGCCAACATGTTGAGCCCCGCGTCCATAAGAGAGGTCGATCGCTGCCAGCAAGTGCTGTGAGCGATCGCCCACGAGGATTGAGAGGTCGGTGGCCAGTAGTGACACGCTGGGCCATCGTTGTTTCTCCAGTGGCAATGTTTACACGGGGCACCAGGTACTCTCGTTTGAGGCCGAGTGAATTATCGTCACCCGTGTTGGCCGCGAGCGGGAATCGAACCCGCCTCGCCTGGTTCGTAGCGCAAAGCGCTAACCACTATGCTATCGCAAAGATAAAGATCCCCCGTATAGCCTTAGAAAACTGTTGCGATAAGTGCTGTTATCGAGCACCTATGAAGGCCGGCACGGCACACGAGGGGATGGGTGGCCAACACCACGCCCGCCCGCCTTTGTCTCCCCAGTGGCGATGTTTACACACCGCACCAGGTACTCTTTTGAGGCTGAGTCGATCTAGGGGAGGCCCAGGACCGGTTCAGATAATCGTCACTTGTGTTGGCCGTGAGCGGGAATCGAACTCGGGTCGCCAGGTTCACAGTGCAGCGCGCTAACCGCTACACTACCGCTCCCCACAGTGACACAAATACAGTGACACACACACAGTGACACACAGTGACAGTGACACACACACAGTGACACACAGTGACAGTGACACACACACACAGCGGCACTGACAAAGTGACACACACAGTGACACGCACACACAGTGACACGCACACACAGTGACACACACACAGTGACACACATAGTGACTCACACACGCAGTGACTCACACACACAGCAGCACTGACAAAGTGACACACAGTGGCACACACACACACAGTGACACACAGTGACTCACACACACAGTGACACACAGTGACAGTGACACACACAGACAGCGGCACTGACAAAGTGACACACACAGTGACACGTGCCATCAAGCCACTCGGACACAAGCGCTCACTGGAGTCCCGCATCAAATCCGCGCGCTCAACTGCAGGCGGGGGACGCGACCTCACCCCTCCCCCGTGAGCCCCTCTCCCCTAACCGAGAGCGACAGCCACTATTGTAGCGGGAACAGCGCCCATCACAATCAATCAGTGCGGGCGGATAAAGCGACGCGCGGGCCGCGCGGTGGGAGATCGGCGCGCGTGCCCGGGACGATTCACGCAGTCGCGTTCACGCGCAGACGACGCCACTGCAGCGATAACGACGTCTGTCTGTTTGTTTGTTTTATTTTTACTGCGGCTGCCGATCGTCTTACGGTCACGGATGGACTGGCACCCGCCATAGGAACGTTGAATTCGTTTTAAGCACCGCCTCGGGTGAGCTGAGAACGCGCGACGCTCAGTTTGCGATGTAAGCATCAACCGATGGATTTGAACGGACGTGAAATGTTCCTTGAATTATAATTCGAGTAATAATTATTACTGCCCAATGAGAGCAGAAGCCTCTCTCTCGCTCTCTCTCGCCGGAGATCTGCAAGTCACCAAAGCGCGTGCATCGTCAGCCCATGACCGATCAGCTGCGGGACGATGTCCTCCTCGTCCCCCACGACTACGCCACCGTCTCCCGCGGCCTCGCCCGTGCGATGATCCCCGGTGCGCCACGCGGCCAACGCTACGCGAGCCGATTTCACGATTTGACTTCCGTCTGATTTCAGGATCGCTCCATCTCAGTTGCGCGGCGAAGGTGAAAGCGCAGCCCTGCAGATTCCGGCTCACGCCACTGCTGTCGGAAGGGCCTTCACTCGAGTGGACTCTGAAACAGAACTCTCCCCTCCCCGCACCGCTCCAGAGGGTGTTTTTGGCCTACGTTTCCACGCCGACCAAGACGTCTTGGAAGACGCTGGAGCACCCGCACGTCACCCCAGCGCACACGCGTGACCTGCCGATCGATTGACTGTGGCGCACACGCACACACACACGCACACACACGCACACACACGCACACACACGCACACGCGCACACACACACACGCACGCACACACACACGCACGCACACACACGCACACACAAAGACAAAGATCCCCGTATAGCCTTAACAGACTGTAGGGGCAAGTGCTGTAAGCGAGCACCTATGAAGGCCGGAACGGTACACGAGGGGGTGGGTGGCCAGCAACCACGCCCGACCGCCTTTGTCTCCCCAGTGGCGATGTTTACACACCGCACCAGGTACTCATTTAAGGCTGAGTCGACCTAGGGGAGGCCCAGGACCGGTTCAGATAATCGTCACTGGTGTTGGCCGTGAGCGGGAATCGAACCCGGGTCGCCAGGTTCATAGCGCAGCGCGCTAACCGCTACACTACCGCTCCCCACACGCACACACACGCACACACACGCACGCACACACACGCACACACACGCCCACACACGCATACGCACACACACACACGCACACACACGCACGCACACACACGCACACACGCACACACACACGCACGTGTATACTGTACTGCCGAGTGGACTGCCGCAGCGAGAGAGAGGAACGCGGGCCTCTCGTTCGCAAGTTGAGCGAGCAGCAGTGTGTCGACAACCACAATCCAAGTGCTTTCCTGAGCATTGCCCCACTGGTGCTCACCTCCTGTTCACAGCCCTACAGAGCCAGTGGTGGCAATTCCACATTCCTATGGCAGGAGGGCGAGCATCTTCTCCATAGGACGGCCACTGTTAACTTCCCCCACGGAGTGCAACCCGTTTCATGGACCCCCCCCCCCTCCCCCGAAGCGACGAGTGGCTGGTGGGATAGAGTGTTGCCCCCTCGCATGCGTGGGTTTCCTCAGGGTCGTCAGGTTTCCCTCCCACCACGTGTATCATAAATAACCACTCACAGATTGGCAGAAATGAAATAAAAACGCATCTTAATAAATAGAGAACTGCAGAGCAATTGATGAAGCTAGTTGTAATTACTGGCGAAACGTCGTACTCAGATTGTAAATGTTGTGGATTTGCTCTCCAACGCACTGGTGTGCTGTACTAGTATACTACACTATACACTACACTACTATACACTACACTACTATACACTATACTACTATACACTACACTATACACTATACTACTATACACTACACACTACACTACTATACACTACACTATACACTACACTATACTACTATACACTACACTCCACACTAGTGCTGTACTAGTGACGAATTGGCACGTTCTGTTTACGTGACGACACACCTTACTAGTTGGCTGTGTCGGGTGGTGGCGGGTTTTAACGACACATTTATATATTTACGCGATCTAACCCTAAACACCTCTATCATGGACGATATTGGTCACGAACGCCTCCTGCGTGTTAAACTGCCGTGCACATTCTCGCCGTCTCCCCGCCTGGCAGCCTCCCAGCGATTGTGAGATGCAATTAGCACGGAGGGCGATCACTACGACGCTGCTGCTGCCGCCGCCGCCGCTGCTGCTGCTAAATATAAAACGCGAATGGCTTCCTGTATTTACTAAAACACGGGAGGGAGACGTGGGTCTGCCCGCACATCTGATTTGTGTAACGAGGGCAGGACAACCTGCACCAGTGCCTGAGATCAATGTTCTCGCTTTGATTTCTGGCTGCGGGCAACTTTCTGACCGCTTGCCCCACTCCTCCTCCCCCACCCCCAAACCTCACAGGATGATATACGGTGTCGAGTTAGAGTGCTTTCTACTGCAGTATAAATCTTCGTATTAGGGGAGTCGATGGGCTACTCATTGCAAAAGACCCGCGGCCAACATGAAGTCCCGTTACTTGCCGAGCTGCATGGGGATGGGAACGCCGTCCCGGTGATTGAATTGCTGCAGTATCGACGCAAAGGGTGGTCAGAAGGTGTCCCTCATCGATTCAATTCGGCCGCGTCCGTATGCGAGTGGGGAGCGGTGGTGCAGCGGTTAGCGCTACGCTGCGCTATGAACACGGCGACCCGGGTTCGATTCCTGCTCACGGCCAACACCAGTGACGATTATCTGAACCGGTCCTGGGCCTCCCGTAGGTCCACTCAGACTTCAAATGAGTACCTGCTGTGGTGTGTAAACATCGCCACTAGGGAGACAAAGGCGTTCGGGCGTGGTGCTGCCCACCCACCCCCTCGTATGCCGTTCCTGCCTACATAGGCGCTCGCTAACAGCACTTGCCCCTACAGTCTATTAAGGCTATAGGGGGGATCTTTGTCTGTTTTTTTGCTGCCAGGAGGGGAGGCGGCACACACAGCGCCCGCGACTTCACTACCACCACCACCTGGCAGGGGTTCACACGCGGCACGAATCCGTCACTGGCAGCAACGTGGCCCGACTGACTCGGGCGCCGAGAATCGGGCAACGTTTTTGTTGATTGTCCGAGCGACGCCGTGACGCATTACGCGCGTGTCTCTCCCCTCCACGTGTAATACACGGCGGCCTATTACACAGCTCTATATGTCCAATATATATACATGTACAGATCATATATATACAGCCCTGTGAATGCACTGCTGGATTAAGACCTCCTACCTAAGCCCAGTAAACATCCCAACGTTGCCCAACGTTGAAACACCGTTGCACCAACGTTGGGCTAACGTTGGGCCCACCTTCCGACGGCCGTGAGAACGTTTCAGCACACAAATAAACCGAGACTGGGTAAAGTGAGACACCATTGCCAAGGTATGGGAGACCGGATACGGCAAAATACTCGCCACGTATTGCGATGTTGAAATATCGTATCGTTAAAACGACATCGCGATAGCCATGTAAATTACACGTACAATTAGGCAGATATAAAATAAAAAATATATATCCAACGACTCTAACCGGGGCTTCGATGTGAAAGAGATGATCAATTTAATGGATTGTTGCAGAGAAAAGTCGCGACCACGTGGCCTCGAGTTGGACACCACTCAACTCCCCCAACCTCTCATCCCCCCCCCCCGCGCGTCCCATGCAGTGGGTGGGGGCGAGAGGGGAGGGGCTCACAGCAGGGGGAGGGGGGTGCTCTGAGCCTCTCACCCCCCCCCCCACAAACCCCGCTCTTGATGAGAGCCGTGGAGTTGAGCTCGAAATCTTCTTAGGGGGACAAAAATTGCGGGATCCGTTCATTAGGTGCCTTGGTGGGGAGAGTGGGGGGGGGGCATGTCCCGGGATAAACCTCCCAGCCCCCTTCCACCTCACCCCACCCCCACTCACCACAGTGACTCAACCACAAGCATGACCACTGGCTACCGTCATCATCACTAACATCGCGATCATCGTCACGGTGACCAAACATCATCGTCACTGCTATCAGTCATCTTCACTATAACCACCACCATCAACATCACCACTAATATCATTGTCATCTTCACTATAACCACCACCATCAACATCACCACTAATATCTTTATGATGATCTCAAATCACAAGAACCGGCATCATCATTACCACTACTACTGTATGAACACTATCATCATCAGCACTATCAGCATTAACCTCATCATCTCAACATTATCATGATATTCACTATCATCACGAAAACCACTCACCATCACGATCACCACCACTGTTGACGTGGCCCCGCATAAGCGAATTCGCTGCTTGTTGCAGAGGCCCGCGGTTCGATTCCAGCGGCTGCCCTGATTAATACTGCCGGTGTGCATATTCACCGTGGAAATACTACACCGCTTTTCCGCTTCACAGCGGAAATTAAAGATCCCGTGAGGTCATTCGCAAGAGGTAGGCCATTGTGTGCCGGTGTCAGTTAAAATTTCATAAAAAAAACATGTCCCGCAAATTTTAACTCAATCATAATAAACAGAGCGGTCTCTCGTCCGCCGACTGTGAGAACTTAGCACGACCCTGCTGCACAACGAGTCATCAGACTCAGCGAGGCGTCTGTTCGTTAAACAAGCCCACGTATAATAAGACCGCTAATTCCAAATCTCCCTTGCAAATTGCATCACAGACATCGCCAATGTGAGATTGAAAGCACCACCATAGCTGCAGTATCTAAATCGGCTCAAGCCTTCCGTAAATCACGTGACTCCTGTGCCCCGCCCCTCCCCCACTCTGCATCCCTCCCATCTATCCGCCCCCTTTGAAAACAGACGCTGCTCCTCCGTGCAGCTCACTGCTTGCTGCTCGCTCCTTCCTCCTTTCTTCTCGCTCTCTTGCCTGCCCTCCCATCATCATCATCATCATCGCCCTCTCATCGTCATCGCCAGCTCATCATCATCATCGCCCTCTCATCATCATCATCGCCAGCTCATCATCATCATCATCGCCAGCTCATCATCATCATCGCCCTCTCATCATCATCATCACCAGCTCATAATCATCATCATCATCACCATCTTATCATCATCATCATTATCGCCAGCTCATCATCATCACCCTCTCAACATCATCACCACCTTATCATCATCATCATCGCCAGCTCATCATCCCCGACATCTGAGCCCGATTATTCCCTTCCTCCTCCTCCCCTCCCTTCCTGCACCACGGCTCCTCCTCCTCTCTCCCTGCTGCTCATCTCGAGCCGTTCCCTCCTCCTCTTTGGGCCTTACCTGGTAAGATACAAAAGATAATATTTTAGTTTTACTTCCAGATTTGTTTTAAATTCTTTGTTTTCCTTCCCTATACTTCCCCCCCCCCCCCCATCGTGTGTGTATTGCTTGTTATTGCCACGTTCTGACCCCGTGCCCCTACTGGACATCTGTGACTAAAGAGCTTCATGGCTCATCGGATTCCTCCTCCTGCAGTGTAAAGACACAGATTCTGATTCTTCGTCCGACTTGGGGACTTCCATCCCGGCCTCCCGCCCCTCTCCCGGTCCGTTCCCTTCTCCCATCCATCGCGAGCTTGACTCCACGTCCCCGTCCCCGCGGTGTAGCCACGCGTAACAACAAGGACAGTCGATTAGTCATCGAAATCTCAACAACACCGGTACACACACACGAACACACGAACACACGTGCTGTTAGTGTGAGAGTCGAGGTCACCTGCAATGACGTCACTTCCCGTGTACTTTAACAGTTGCAGAAACGATGCGCGCCTTGTAGAGCTTCGGTCTGGGAACTTTAACATCGCGAGGGCCACGCATATAACTCGAACCATGCGGACAGATACATTATCGAACTCGGGCTGCCAAAGCTGAAGGTTGGGAAGTTGATTGATTCCACTCATAGGTCAGGTAATCAGGCACACTTCTGTAAGATTAAAAAGATAATTTGGTGATGCTACCACGTTGGCAATGGCGCACAAACACAGCCAACAACAACAACAACACGTTTCGTGTCAATAATGACAGTGTGCGGCCTTAAAAAAAACAAATATACACGAGGCGACGTTTCGGGCGATGGCCCTCCTCCAGAGCACACGGAGAGGACACACATTGCTCCAAGTCTCGTATTTATACCCAAAGCACGAACTCTACATAACAACAACGATAATTATAACAACGATAATCATAACAATGTATTCATTCATTTACTGAGGAAAGCATCGCTGAGTCTCAAGATTTATGTTCAGGAGGACGCTGCTTTGAGATCTTTGCCCAAACTGTGTGTGGTGTGTGTGGGGAGCGGTGGTGTAGCGGTTAGCGCGCTGCGCTATGAACCCAGCGACCCGAGTTCGATTCCTGCTCACGACCAACACCGTTGACGATTAACGGATACCGGTCCTGGGGCTCCCCTGGGTCGACTCAGCCTCAAATGAGGACCTAGTGTGGTGTGTAAACATCGCCACTAGAGATACAAAGGCGGCCGGTTGTGGTGCTGGCCACCCACTCTCTCGTGTGCCGTGCCGGCCTTCATAGATGCTCGCTGACAGAACTTGCCCCAACAGTCTGTTGAGGCTATACGGGGATCTTTGTTTTATTTTTTGAATAAATATGACGAATGCTCATTGAGCAACTCCTCCTGTTGTCCGTCCCCCTGCACCTCCGATCAGCACGGTTTGCCACGTACGGTGCGAGCGAAGTTCAACATACAAACGTACCAATCCCACGAGGGTTCATTGCTCACGATTGGAGCTCGCGCGGTCAGACTCAGGCACTCGGAGGATTTCAGGGGGCCGCCGTTAATGGGCGAACCTCCGAGATCTGGGCTGAGTCACCTTCAAAATTCGTATGTTTCAGTGCTAATGTCGCAGGCTTACGGACCCACACTTAAGCATGTTTATGGCGCGCCGGTAATGCCCGAGGCTCGTAGAAGCAGACTTAGGCAACCCCCAAGATGATTACGGTTCAGTGCGAATATCAGAGACCATAGAGCGGGTGTGAGCGGGTGTGGGGGTGTGGGGGTGTGGGGGCAAATCCCACCGCGTGCCCCCCCCCCAAAGCATTCAAATTAAACCGGAAGTATTGCATCTGACACCGTGACGTCGAAGCGCGGCGCCCCCCACACCACCCCCAAAGCGAGGGGCCCGGGGCGATCTCCCCAATTCGCGGTGTGCCCTAGGAACGGCTCTAGCAGAGGCTCACAGAGCCAGACTAAGGTACATTTAGCATGATTATGAGCCAGTGTTAATGTCAGAGGCTCAGGAAGCCAGACTAAGGCACCTTGAACATTCGTATGGTCCCCACTGTTAATGTCAGAGGATCGCAACATTAAACGTCGGCACCTTCAGGGCTCCTCTGTTTTTTTTTACAAAGTCCAGAGGTTAGTAGGAACCGGAATGGGGCAGCCTTTCAGAGTGAATGCAAATTAAGTCGTTGCACGCTGCACGCGCCCGATGATTGCTCAACACGCCCACGTGACGCGCGAGTGCGTCACGTGTTCAGCGTGAAATGTTCAGTGTGTTGCGCGGGACGTGTTTAAGAATCGTGGGGCGCGTTCAGCGTGCCGTGAAACTACTTGATTTGCAGGTGAATGCAAATTGGTAGACGCGGAAAGGCGGAGCGGCGGCGTGGGTCGCGAGGAGGACACTGGAGTCTGCGAAGCCCTGGCACCGAGGCAGAATTAAAGGCGTCGTTCGGGGAGGGTTGATACTCGGAGGTAGTCGCAGGTTGGAGGCTGGGAGGCTGGGAGGCGGTAGCATGGGAGGGCGCTTAGAAAACTCGAGGGAAGAGACGTCGCGTTATGCAACAGCCGCAGCGCGAATCAGATTCCGCGAGTGATGCTGCGGGTCAGAATCCGCGAGCCTGATTCTCTTTCTGCGTCTTCCCTCCCCACTGTTCAACTGTTCTATTCCCACCTCCCGTCGTCTCCTTTCCTCTAAGTTCTTACTAAATTAATTATAAGAACCTTGGTCAATTTCTAAAATATATATATATTAACTCGTAATTATTACAACTTTAATAGTGCTGTTGATTGCCGACCGCTTGGCGTTTGGCACCTTTAGACCTTTGCTCAGCAACCGTGATAACAGAAAAAACGTGTTATACACAAACAACCCCCCCGTGTAGTCTTAACAGACTGTAGGGGCCAGTGCCGTTAGCGAGCGCACAAACTCGTACATCGCAAACACACAGGCACACACACACGCACATATATACACGCAAATCGCAAACACACACATAAACACACATACACACCCCCACGCACACGTACATCGCAAACACACACGCACACACACACACGCACACATACACGTACATCGAAAACGCACAAATACACACGCACACACACAAACGTACATCGCAAACACACACGAATACACACGTACATCGCAAACACACACACATACACACGTATATCGCAAACACACACGCACACACGCACGTACACACACACACACGCACACACGTACATAGGTGCGTACATCCAGACAAGGCATCTCCACGCAGACGTCACCAACACGTGGAGCGGTGGCGCAGCGGTTAGCGCACCGCGCTACGAATCCGACCGCCGACGTTCGATTCTCGTCCATGGCCAGCATCGGTAGCGAGCGGCAATCTCACGCCGCCGCCACCACAGCTGCTGCTGCTGCTGCTGGGAGCCTCTCCACCGCATCCGCCTCGACCAAGCCCAGCAGGGGAAGCGTGGGGGGCCTTCGTCTAGCAGTGGCATTGGGGGAGCGCCGCCACGCAGCGCACCGCACGGAGCCTCAAGTAAACACCGCGAGACGGGCAAAGACAAGAACACGACCAGCGGCAACAGTCGACGGAGAATGTCGGCCTGGGTATACAGGCATGTCCCAGTTGGGTCTTCATCAACGTCGTCATCAACAGCAGTAGTAGCATCAGCAGCAGTATCAGTAGCATCAGTAGTAGCAGCATGAGCAGTAGCAGTAGTAGCAGCAGCAGCAGTACCAACAGCAGCAGCAGGAGCAGCAGCAGTCGAGAGCGCTGAGCGCGCAGGTTCTGCGCGGGGTCCCCTCCCAGTAGCCCCCGCCCTCCGGCAGTGCTACCGAACTCATCACCACCATCATCACCACCACCACCACCACCATCACCTCCATCATCATCATCACCACCACCATCATCATCATCATCATCACCACCACCATTACCGCCACCATCATCACCACCACCATCACCATCATCATCACCACCACCACCATCACCATCACCACCACCATCATCATTATCACCACCACCATCATCATCACCACCACCAACATCATCATCACCACCGCCATCATCATCACCACCATCATCATCACCATCATCACCACCACCACCACAATCATCATCATCACCACCACCATCATCGTCACCACCATCATCACCACCACCATCATCATCATCATCACCACCATCATCATCATCACCACAGCGGCGACGGAACCCACGTCACGCGCTCGGCACACGCCTCGTGATAGTGCTCATGATTACCCTGACGATGACGATGATGACTCAAAAGTATTAATTTGAGAATAATAATAATAAGAGAGTAATTGATGATGATGATGATGATAATAATAGAGGGTAATTGATCATGACGGTACGTGTGTTGAACGTCTTTCTCAACGTACGAACCGCGCTGATCCGAGGTGCGGGCGAAGGACAAACCAACTCAACAGAGAAAATTTAAGTTCCAAAAAAATTTGTTTTCAGTCGAGATTCAAAAGCGCAAAACTCCAGTGGCCTCCTAATACACCGCCGCGTGATGATATCACGGTGATGAATGTCAATTGACCACTCCGATGATCGACAATTGATCATGACGATTTACAGAAGGTAATTGATCCCCACGACGACGATCATCGTCATCGTCGTGACATCACAGACGCCTCGTGACCACGTGACGACCAGCGATGACCGCGCGGCAGGCCCACTCGCCACCCCCCCCCCGCGTAAACACGCGGCCCCCGCGATGGGGACCGTCACGTTTGGCGCCACTAAATCACGTTCCCAACACCCCCCCCATCTCCCCCGCCGCCTCGCCCGCGCGCGCCTGTAATTAAACCATTACGCACCTAAAGAAACGATAAAACGCCGCAAATCATCGAGAATAAACACGCCCGAGATGTCCCACGGAACCTGCGGGTGCGTTTCGGCGTCGTCGGCTGCCGAGAGACGCGGCGCTTGGGACACGAAACTCCCTCCCTCCTTCCCTTCCCTCTCTCTTTCTCTGAGCCGTGAGATGCTTCTCAAAGATGTCGATAATCGTGGCCTTCCTGCCATTCCGCTTTCTCTCTCTATGGGCAATGTTCGTCTATGGGCAGTGTTAGTCTATGGTACAATGTTAGTCTATGGTGCAATGTTAGTCGATGAGCAATGTTAGTCTATGGGCAATGTTAGTCTATGGGCACTGTTAGTCTATGGGCAGTGTTAGTCTATGGGCAGTGTTAGTCTATGGGCAATGTTAGTCTATGGGCACTGTTAGTCTATGGGCAATATTAGTCTATGTGCAATGTTAGTCTATGGACAGTGTTAGTCTATGTGCAATGTTAGTCTATGGGCAATGTTAGTCTATGGTGCAATGTTAGTCTATGGACAATGTTATTCCATGATATTTACTCAAGAACTTCGCATCGGATTCTCCTCCCAGTTGTATCCCATTGTTCAAATTGCCGTTGCGACTTCATATGCCGTTTCCCCCGATTTCTCGAGGTACAACCTATAAATTCCTCACTCAAAACCACATTTCATACCAAGTCTCTTGTAATCTCGAAAGGCTTTCCGGACCAATATGAAACCAGCAACATTTGTTTCAGCGAGAAAGCAAGAAGGCCTGGACCGGGGGGTTTGACCTTGATGGATGTCATCAGCGGTTCAAGTGTTGTCTTGTTTGTTTAACCAGGTCACCTGGGTTAACACAAATTTACGAAAGTAAAGTGAATGCGAGTAAGAGTACAGCAATTAAGCAAATACAAATCTGCGCAAAAACGCACGGGGCCCATCAGATGAGAAATGGCAACTGCAGCGGGCATCTATCTCGATAGACGAATACGGCTGGTGAATTAGCACGTGGTGTTGTCTAGGGCACTCCGTGTAGAATTACCACGTGGTGTTGGCTAGGGCACTCCGTGTACAATACGGGGGCCGACGGCTTGGATGAAGAGTCGTCAGACGATGGATGGATCGCATGGCTGATGGTGACGACGAGAGCTTCGATTAGTTCATGAAGTCGAATTGCGGAGCTGACTTCGTTACAATTAAATGGACGGGTGGGGTGAATTTGACTTGTGAACTTCTTTAACGAGTGAAGAGACAGATGAAGGAATGAATGCATTAAAATATGAACGAAAAAAACGAATGAACGAATAAGAAATATATAAATATATGACCGAACAAGATGGTGATGGGATAAATGAATAAAGGAACGAATGGCCGCTTCATTGGATGAATATTTATAAATTCATTACGTAATTATGTAATGCTGAATGACTCCATGAATGAATGTATGAATGCATTGATAGATACATACGTGGATTAGCGAATGTATAAATATACAAACGAATGAACGAATACACTTTAATGAATGAAAACATGGCTTGAGACCATTCTATAATGTGACGACCGAATACATGGGTTGAACCAATGAATGGGACGAATGGATGGGATGAACGTATTAGTGATTGTATCAATTAAGACCATGTACAAATAGCACATTCCGGTAGAGCTGTTTGGTAGACTTTCGAATTTGCATCGCCTTAAATCGAATAACAAACAATAACCATGATTGACAATAACAACCCGATCATGATGACGAATTCATGATCATAATGATGATCATGGTGATGAATTTACTGAATTATCATGAAGAATTCGTGATCATGATGATTAATTTATGATCATAATTATGATGAATTCACGATCGTAATGATGATCGTGTGAATTTATGTTCATGATGCTGACCATGATGATGAAGTCATGATTATGATATTAATCGAATACGTCTCATCCATTGCACGAAGGAAACACAAATTATATTTAAAACATTTAAAACACACGCAGGTGCATAGCGATCCGTGCATGTAGACACACACACATCGTGACACGATGTCTTCATCCAGCAGTAGATTCACTGATAAGCACTTGCAGGAATATGAGTAACAACACTCGGTCGCGTTGCTGTTGATGTTGTTGTTGTTGTTCACACACTGGTACTCATTTAAGGTCGAGTCGACCTAGGGAAGGCCCAGGAGCGTTTCAAACACTCGCTGCCACTGGTATCGGTCGTGAGCAGGATTCGAACTCGGGTCGCCGGGTTCGTAGCGCGGCGCAGCGCCCCCCCCCCCCCACACACACAAAGACAAAGATTCCCCGCGTAGCCTGGACTGGACGTAGGGGCAAGTGCTGTTCGCGAGCAGCACCAATGAAGGCCGACACGGCAAACGAGGGTGGGGGGTGGTGGGGGGTGACCAGCAATTTCTCTCCCCCAACGGCGACGTTTGCTACACGTCGCACCAGCTTAGCCATTGTTGAGGCCGAGTCGACCTAGGGGAGGTCCGGCACCGGTGCAGACCGGACGATGATCGTGGCCGGCTGCGCGAATGGTGGACGTCGTCAGGGCCGCCGTGCGGACACGGAGAGAGAGACGCGGCGTGCGCTCACAGACAGCTCATACCATGCTTTACCATGCATCTACCATGCATCTACCATGTATCTACCAAGCATCTGCCATACATGTACAAAAACACATATACGGACCATAAATCCACCATATACCGTAAATAGCCAACCGTGCTAATCAGAGGTGTGGGGAAGGATAACAAACTAACACACAACAACACAACAACACTCCCAATTACGTCTCCTCCTGTGCCTCGTTTCGTGAACTCTACGCTGCACCACGCACGCGCCACGCTGCAATACACGCGCGCTACGCTGTGCAATAGACACACACGTCACTATGATTCACCATTTATTTTGTATTGTCGATCTAAAAAAAAAACGGTTACCGGTTTAGCCGAGACAGGAAGGCAGCAAGCCGCCGCCGCTGCTGCTGCTGCTGCAGCCGCTGCGACAGTGCAACAGCAGCAGCAACAGCAGCAGCAGCAACAGCAGCAGAAGCAGCAACAACAGCAGCAACAGCAACATCAGCAGCAACAGCAGCAGCAGCAACAGCAGCAGCAGCAGCAACAAAAGCAGCAGCAGCAGTAACAGCAGCAGAAGCAACAACAACAGCAGCAACAGCAACAGCAGCAGCAACAGCAGCAGCAGCAACAGCAGCAGCAGCAACAGCAGCAGCAGCAGCAACAGCAGCAACAGCAGTAACAGCAGCAGAAGCAACAACAACAGCAGCAGCAGCAACAGCAGCAGCAGCAACAGCAGCAGCAGCAACAGCAGCAGCAACAAAAGCAGCAGCAGCAGTAACAGCAGCAGAAGCAACAACAACAGCAGCAGCAGCAACAGCAGCAGCAGCAACAGCAGCAACAGCAGCGGCAGCAACAGCAGCAGTAACAGCAGCAGAAGCAACAACAACAGCAGCAGCAGCAACAGCAGCAACAGCAACAGCAGCAACAGCAGCGGCAGCAACAGCAGCAGCAGCAACAGCAGCGTGCGACTTGCATTCCGGAGTCACCGGTTATATTCCATCTCCCAGCACGGCAGGGGGGGAGCAAGTTTCTTTACCCCCCCCGCTCCCACCCCCCTTCCCACCCACAGCCGGTGGTGTAAGCGGGATTGGTGCGGTGACGTGAAAGTGCCCCCACCCTCCTCCAGACCAACATTCCAGTGGAACCGGTGGCCGGTTCCCGACTCTCTGAACCGGTTATCGAGTCTCATCCGACCGGTTACCGCTAGTACACACAGCACGCACACAGCATGCACACGTACACAATGCCACACACATCGCTATGCGCCACACACACAAAGATCCCGCTGTGTAGCGGCACGGGGTGTTGGCGAGCACCTATTAAGGGCATCACCACACACACACTGCGCCATGAAGATGCACACAATACAATTAATCATATACAGCACATACATGGAAGACAAAGAACACCCGTATAGCCTTATCGGACTTTCGGGGCAAGTGCTGTTCACGAGCAATCTACGAAGGCCGACACGCTGCACGAGGTGGTGAGCGGCCAGCACCACGCCCGGCCGTCTTTGTCTCATTTGAGGCTGAATCGACCTAGGGGAGGCCCAGGACCCTTTCTGATAATCGTCACCGGTGTGAGCCGTCGGTGGGATATCGAACTCGGGTAGCCCGGGTTCAGAGCGCAGCGCGCTAACCACTGCGCCACCGCTCCCCACACGACACTCTGGACACTCACACACGAATCCTTCATAGTTAATAGGTGCTCGCTAACAATGCTTGCCTAACACCGCCCCCCATTCGCCAACGATCAAACCCCGTTTCCCCGTCTTGATATTTGTATTCCGCGTGTGGCTGTAAATCCTCGTAAAGCAGATACCGTATTCATCCTATTAACTGCCACCTCACTTCAAATCGAGGCATTACCGTATATTGCGTCATGCGGACGACTGCTGCCTTCATCTCGTGGCATGGCGAGTGCTTCTAATAGCCCGGGCTGCGTTCTGGCAGATGTGCATTGTTGTACTGCACTTTGCTCGATGTATGTCCTCCCGCGTCTATGCTACTTCCCGCCCTCAACCAAACCCGCACTTGACCGGCGTGGTGAAGTATGGTCGAATAATAAAGCCCACCGCCAATTCAGCAGTGGATGTGTGGGCAAATTGTTGCACGAGTACATTGATTGAATACTTATAATTAGGGCACGTAGAGTATATGTGGAAACGACTACTGTATCATTCAGTAGTGACGTCCTGCCAGCCAGCCAAACTTTTGTAAAAAAAAAAATGAGATTTAGGTGTTAAAACGATTTTTTTTATAAACCCCTCCCCCCGTGCCCCCCCCCCCCCCCCCCAAGTAAATGTTAATTGGTAAAATTTCCAAAATCTGGCCGAAACATGTTTTTGTAAGCTCGTGTTGAGAAACGAAATAAAAACATTCGGACAAAAAAAAGGGTGAATGCACCAACACAAACGATGACCACCAAATCAATTGTCCGACGGTTCTATCGGACCCTTTATCACGATCGCTTCTCCCGTCGGCGTCGCCACTCCACGTGAAACGTTCCCCCAAGAATCGATGCGAAAGCAGTTTCAATCCTCCCCCAATTTAGTGTTTAAAAATGTAACATTGTTTGACATATATAATTGTCGAAGACATGCCCAGTATGACATCATTCGTTTGTTTCGGGTTCGTTTGTCGCGTAGCCCTCAACCACCCAGCGACACAGCCAGGTTGTCAGTTGATGGGCAATCGTGCCACGATCGATTTGGTTCATCAACATAGCCGGAAGAGGATGGATAGATGGATGTTGAACTTCCCAAACAGAATTCTGGGCAAATGTTGCCTAAGGATATTTCTCTGGAGATTAGATGCCAGCATCATCCGGTGATTGACAAAGAGCTCAGCTCTCGTCTTCCGCGTCTGTGCCGACTGTGTTTCCGTCACCATCCTCATCATCCACAAGAGGAGAGGCAATCATTACCAGGTCAGGCCCACTGAACTACGTAGCTCTTTATTCAGAAGCGATCTGGACACGAATAATAGCTCAACGAAGTGGCTCATCGTGAGGACATTTATAGCAGCCAAATACTCCATAACGCGTGGTCTTGTTTATAAATGTAGAGGTGAAAAATCGGAGAAGCCGGAGAAAAATCCACGCGACCACGGGGAGAGAGACACGCAAACTACAAAAATACAGCAGCAGGCGTCAGGGTCGGGATCGAACCCACGAATGTCACCATCATGACCCCAAAGTCTCTGGTACGAGCGAATGAATCACTGAATTGATTTATATATATATGTTATTATTAATATTGCATCTGAACATAACTTGAGCGTTTCGCGGCGAACACACACACATAGGTATGCAGATATATAAATATATATATAAATATGCCTTTGTGGTGAACGGATTTAATTTACTGCGGCAGGGACACAGCTGAGGACTCGTGACGCGATGCGGATGCGTGACACGCTGCGCGAGAAGAACGTGGAGTGAGAGTTTGTGTTACGTGTTTCATTGCATCTCGATGTTTAACATTCACAACGTAACACAGACGACACTCCCACACAGACATCCGCTCGGCGGTGAAGACAAAGACAAAGATCCCCCGTATAGCTCTTAACAGGCTGTTGGGGCAAGTGCTGTTCGCAAGTGGCACCTGTAAAAGGCCGGCACGGCACGCGAGACAGTGGGTGACCAGGACAACACCCGGCCGCCTTTGTCTCCTTGGTGGCGATGTGTACTACTCAGCGCGCCAGCGACTCGTTGTAGGCCGAGGCGACATAGGAGAGGCCCCAGAACCGGTTCAGATAATCGTCACTGGTGTTGGTGGTGGTGGCCGTGACTAGGAATGGAACTCGCGTGGACGGATTGAACAAAACGAACAAAGACCCGCAGACACAGCGGTCGTGATTACATTGCAAACGAGCGGAGAATATAATACGAGATCAAGTATGAAGTATTCCCGGTCAATGTCTCATCGTAGCATGAATTCACTTCAGGCAATGCAACGTGCGTGGTGTTGTTGTTTTTATCTAAATGAATATGGCCATGAGGAACAGAGTCATCGTGGAGCCATGACCGATCCACTGCTGGATGAAGGCTTCCTTCCACAATGAGTTGCCGTGTCTGATTTAATATTATCATTACCATCATATAAGAATAACAATACTACATCAAAATGTGAGATTTTTGCCGGTATTAAAGTATGAAAAAACAAGAGTAGGTTTTACCCTTTCTGGCAATACAACTGTTGTGTCAAGATGTTTAAACGCCAAATAGAAGCCTAGGCCCTAAAGAAGGCTGCCTCTGGTGTAGGCCAATCCGTGTCAGCGACAAGGCGTAGATTGTCAGGGCATGTTCGTTTGCATGTTCACCACAAGTACTGTGTGCAATTAATACGGACTTGATTCCTTGCAAAATGTTTCTATTTGGTGTTTAAACGTCTTAACACCACCTGTTTTATTGCCAGAAAGGTCAAAAACCTATTCTTAATAATAAATCACATCGTGGCATTGCCATCCATATTGCGATACACCGGACTAGAACACAATCGTAATAATAGCAATGATGATGATACCGATTTTAATTCTGCACAAATTCGCTGCGAGGATTGTAGCGACTCACATGTAGGATTCACGCGCGGTGTACACGGAGCGCAGGGCGAGTGTCTACGTAGCCTGGACGACGTGCGTTCGATGTCGACGAATGCCAGCCACGGGATAGACGGTGGCCTGGTGGGTGGGTTGTCTCCCTCCGCCGCGGGCATCCCTCGCCCACAAGAGGGGTCGGCGAAGGGAGAGACGGAGCGAAATTGGGGCATCTTCACTTTGTGTGTGCGTGCGTATGGGTCACGATTATCTGAACCGGTCTTGGGGCCTCCCCTCGGTCGACTCGGCCTCAAGTGAGTTTACTCGGTGCGGTGTGTACGAAACATCGCCACGGGGTATACAAAGGCGGTCGAGCGTGGGTGTTGACCACCCACACCCCTCGTGTGTCGTGGCGGCCTTCAGAGGTGCTGCCCGCTAACAGCGCTTGCCCCAACAGTCTCTTAAGGCTATACGGGGGGGGGGAGTCTTTTGTCTTTGTGTGCGGATAAAATTGGCAAAAAATTATCGTGATGCGAGAAATAAATCTCGTCATTATCATCACCATCAGCCATGGTCGATCCCCTGCTTGATGCAGGCCTCCCCTAAGCCTTCGCGACCTCTCAGCGATCGACTCTCGATCCTCCTGTGCTGAGATCGCTCTCTCGTAGAGCGATCTCGTTCTGCTCTCACGGCTGATCGGATGTGCTCACGGGGTTGTACCTCTGTGTGTGTATGCGACGTTACGTTCGACGTGTCGCTACACGTTTCTAAGAAGCTTCCTTCATCAAAACGCGAATATAAGCGAGAGAGACAGATGGCTGCGAGAGCGCCTAAACAAACATCACTTCTACGAGCTGAAGCAGCACCCACCGGCACGCGCAGCGAAACGTCGGCACACCGTGTCGCGTGCAACGCGCGTCACGACTCGAAAACACGTGGGCGATCTAATACGTCTCGAAGTAAAACAACTAAACGTATATCTATTTATATTTGTTACGTCTATCAATTTAAGTTGCAGTTGTTACCGACGAATTGTACATTGCTTGGAATTTCCGATAGTAGAAAATAATGTTACGAGTTTAGAATATATATCTAAGCTTCATGAAAAGAATGAGATTTAATATAGGAATGCGCGCGTATCCATTTACAGACACGCGTCTATGTGTGAGTATAATCATCGTGGGCACCATTCATGACCCATAACAACGTATCACATCACTCGATGAATACAATAATATAGCTTCAATAACTATGATAATCGAATCAATATACGTATCAAACGATCAATTAATAAATACTAATCATCATTCGATTACCATGCCATCATTATTCGGCACGGAAATACATATCAATAATATATAATTATCCGATCTTATTAATTTATCGCCATCATAATAATATCAATAATTATATTAGCATTATGCATAATCATACAATTCATAACTATGATCAAACAATAACCAACTCGTCATACAATCAATATAATAAATTCAATGATTTTATAAATAATCATGATCAATAACTACCACCACCATCACCAACGTCATTATCGAATCAATAAATCAAACCAATTATAATAGTGAGACCACAATACATTGCTGCGCGTAGCGTATGTAAATTATAATTATGATCAGAATCACAATCACCATCATCTTCACCAACATATTCATGATCATGCGTAATTTACAAACACACACAGACAGGTCTCAAAAGAGAATCTCCAGGAAGGCGTTCACGGACATTTCCTCTCCCACCCAGCACACAAATCTGCAGCAGCCCAGATGCAGCCCCCCGTCAAGACGGTCTGGCATGATACGTCTAGAAATCTCATCACGACGCATATCTCAGAAATGTGCATATATATACACGGTATAATTGTATATATATCCCCGTTATATATTAAACATTCATGGCCACGTTCAACAGCCTCCGCCGCGTATCTGACGAGAACGCCCCACTCTTACAGACACATAACACACAAGGTCTATATATCTATCTGTACTGTGCTCAGTTAAATTACACAACAACAACATTCACGAGATTAACAGCGCCATGAGAGAGACGCGGGTGTTAAACTCTTAAAAGAAGAAACTCACTTAAAAACAGCTACGGCTTTCGATGCTTCGATGCAACTCCGTGTTTTCTTTACTCGCCTGGGTATCGCTGAACTACACACACACGTGCAGGGATTTATAATGCAATGTTGGGACGGAGCGGTGGCAGAGCGGTTAGCGCGCTGACCAGTGTGGTGAAGTATGGTTGAATTACCAAAACCCCACGTGAACGACGCGGCGTGGAGAAGTCGTAGATCGCCTGCTCGATTTTACACCACGTCTTGACTGTGTAGTGTGCGTCTATTCACACCTATACATGTAGCATTTAAAGAGTCTAAACCGCGTGTTCTTTTACCTGTGCGGAAATGTAGCGGCCCGCGTGAATCGTGATGATTGCGTGAGTGAGCGTCTGCATGGTCTTCAGCATCTGTGTTGGATATAGTCTGTATTATTATTGTGATTGTTGTTTTATCGTTGTTGTTGTTGTTATCATCACAACCCAAAAGAGCAGAAACCTCCCAACGAGGAGGCCTGCGACTCTGTGAGATCTTCATGGGGTTCACAATTTGCAATAAGAAAATTAAATTCACTATTGATATTCATAATAATAATAAGCCGACGTGTTAAGCTGACTATTGCTATTATCAAATGAGTACTTGGTGCGGTGTGTAAACATTGCCGCCAGGGAGACAAAGGCGGCCGGGCGTGGTACTGGCCACCCACCCTCCCCTCGTGTGCCACAGTATGGGCCTTCACCGGTGCCGCTCGCTAACAGCACTTGCCCCAACAGTCTGTCGCAGGCTATCTGCAGGGGAGGAGGGATCTTTGTATTTTGTGATGTGTGAATATCAGCACTGGGAAGACAAAGGCGGCCGGCCGTTGTGCTGGCCAACCACACCCCTCGCGTACCGCGCTAAGAACGCTTGGCCCCACAGTCTGTTAAAGGCTATACGGGAAACGTTGTCTGCTTTGTCTTTGTGTGAGTGTTTATGCCATTGTGTGTGTCTGTGTATGGGGGAGCGGTGGCGCAGTGGTTAGCGCACTGAGTTCTGGTGCGTATGAATGTTGAACTTCTTTCGCACCGTACGTAGCCACGGCTGACCTCAGTGGCACGCGATGTCTGAACACGGCCCCGGTTCCCTCCCAACCGCACGCATCACCAGCGCGGTCTGACCAGCGTGGTGAAGTATGGTGAAACAACCCCCACCACAACCGCCACGGCCGACACGGCGTTGAAGTATAGGCCTCCATCCAGCAGTGGACTGGACAACAAAGATGAAGGCCTCTCCATGCCTTCCGGTCACGGGGTGTGGTTAGACCATACTTCACCACGCTGGTCGATACGGGCTGTCTATGTCACACTACAATAACACGTGATAGCCATTCGAACGCGTGTTCACGTCCATACGTTTCATCAACCTTTTCGTAGGATTGTAGACTAAAAATAGGGTACGTTAAATGCACAGTTATATATAACGCGGAAATGTTTAACTTGTTACTCTGATGGCAGCTGCCTTACGCCGGCCGGCCTTTCCATAGCGCAGGCAGCGTTGCGGAAAACGAGTAGAACGACGATTGCATTGCGAACAGCAGCAAAGGGTGACGACTGAAACGTGAATGACTCCCCAATCGATGCTTGTGTTTTTGTTTGGATCGCATCGCGCCACGGCAAAGGTGTGTGTGTCGTGCGCTCCTCCTCCACCCGACAGCGATGAACCGACAGTCGTCACCGCGATGAACCGGACGTTGCACGGCCGTCGTTGTTTGTGGGAGATGCAAGACGCGACATCGTCCCGAAATCGCGGTCAGATTACCCAACTTCTATGGAACAGAAATATATGAAGTATTATCAATTACTTTTACATCATCAAGCTGGGGGGGGGGGGGGTTGGGGGGGCATTGCGCCCCCACGCCCCAAACCTCTCACCTCCCACCCGCATCCCACCTAATTCCAAAGGGATTCTAATGGCTCACGTCGCCTGTTCATAGGATTACAGGATTAATTTATGCTACGTTAAATATGACAATGATGATGAATAATAATATGGATATGCGTACCTAGTGGCTTTAGTGGTAGTGCCTTACGCCGGTTCTGTGGGCTCAGACTTGCGACACGACCCACAGAAGCTCCCGGGTCACGCGCGCGACCCCAACTCGTTCCGGAACTGGTCCATTAAATTCGCCCGCAGCCGACGACGAGAAATCCACTTTAAGGCCTCGGCACAGATTCGCTGTCCTTCTGTTTGTCTTGGTGTGTGGGGTCTCGCTCTGTGTGTCTTTGTGTGTGTCTCTCTCTCTCTCTCTGCATGTGTGTCTGCCTGTGCTGTTCCCGTGTCTGTGTTTTATCATTCAGTCTTACCTGATGATGGTTGCTTGTGTTGCAACCGAAACGTCGTATTCTATTATTGTTAGATTTTATTTTCTACGTGACTTTACCGAAAGAACCAAAGAGTAAAGACAAAGATCCCCCGTATAGCCTCTCACAAGCCGTTGGCACGCGGCCAGCACCACGCCGTCTTTGTCTCTCCCCCACTCTTACCGACGTTTACACAGCGCACCAGGTGAGTGATTTAATGCCCAGTCGACCTAGGGGAGGGCCATGACCGGTTCCGACATTCGTCTCAAACGTTCGCCGTGAGCGGGAATCCAACTCGAGTGGCCGAATTCGTGGCGCGGTCGGGCTAACCACTGCGCTGTCGCTTCACACACACACACACATATACACACATATATATATACACACATATATATACACATATATGTGTGTACACACGATATCTTCCGGAACGCTGCTGTAGGCAGACTTGGGATAGAAATGGAAATTATCGGCGTAAGGCACTAACACGAGAGTACACGTGACGCCCAACTATTATATGCCTTCTATAAGCAGGATTTCATTTCTCACTCAGTATTTCCCGGAACGCTGCTTTCGGCAATCGACTTGATTGCAAGTACAAATTATCGGCGTAAGGCACTAGCACGAGAGTACAAGCCTTGAAGGCCCGCCTATCCGAAATAATCCTATATTAATTGTACCATATATTCCTATAATCCTATGAAGTAGGTTTAGGACAAAATCGAGCGAGATGAGTGCGGAATTGACAAATTAATTCCCGCAACAGCTGTTCAAAGACAAAGATGCCCCATAGAGCCTTCAACAGACTGTTGGGGCAAGTGCTGTTAGCGAGCACCTACGAAGGCCGGTACAGCACACGAGAGGGTGCGTACGTACACACACACAGATGCGCTGATTAAAGATGGACATGAGCGAGAGGAGGAGAGAGAGAAAGGCGGGAGAGGGAGAGAGAAGAACGATGGAGAGAGATAGCCGGGCGGATGACGCTCGGCTCTTCCAATATTCTTAATGAAAATTCGGGCGCCAAAGAGCATGGTGTCGTAACCACATTAGCGCGAACGCAAAGGCGCTAATGTCATTTGCAGAGCGTGGTGGCTTTGGGTGGGTCCTTCCTTGGCCGACTCACAACACTCAGGCGGGCTCACGCCATCACTCGCTCGCTCTCTTCTCTAACACACTCGTTCAAATTTCGCACACTCACACTCATCACGCTGGCTCGCTCACGCTCATCCTGGCTCACTCGCTCACACTCTCACTGGCTCACTCGCGCTCTCACTGGCTTACTCGCTCACACTCATCACACTGACTCACTCACACTCATACTGGCTCACTCGCTCACACTCGCTGTCTCACACCCACTCGCGCTGTCACACTCGCTCGTTCACCCACTCTCTCTCTGCTCACCGCCTCGTCCCGCCGTCTCACCTTTGCGGAACTCCTGGTTCTGGGCGAGGAGCGCCAGGAACACGGCCGGGTTCGCTGCGGCAGCGGCCTCGACGTCTGTCCGCGTCTCCTGCAACGTTTCCATTGCCGGGTCGAGGCGCGTTGAGTCGACGCCACCGCTCCAGCGCGCTACCGTCGACTCAGCTCTCCGCCCGCTCTCCTCTCCGTCTCGCCTCTCTCCCCCCCCCGCCCCAACCCCGTCTCGGCTCCCTTCTGTTCTCTTCCCCACTCTGGCGTCGACGATTCCCGTCTTTTCCCCTCCGTCTCTCCGCTCCGGTCTCGTTCCCTCGCCTCTCGCTCTCTCCCTCCCCGTCTTTCTCTCTCCTCTTCCCACTCCCTCGCTCGTCCTCTCGGTAGGTCGTTATTTTATTTATTATTATTTTAAAACCCTCCACTCCTTTCCACCACCTTCTTCCACTTACTTTCTCCTGCTCCTCCTCCAAAAAATAAAAAATAAAACCTCAGCAGCAGCAGCAACAGCAGCAGCAATTGTTGTTGTTGGTTCAGCAGCAGCAGCCTTACGTGGTGCCGCACCTCGAGAGTAAATTGATAATGAACTCTCTCTCTCCTTACCGGCACGGCCGGCGATGTTGTTCCGGCGGCCCGTGCGGCTTCTGTCCGTGCGTGCGTGCGCAGAGACGCGCGGAAGAGCGACAGAGGGTGGTGGTGGTGGCGGCGGCGGCGGTGGTGATAGTGGTGGCAGTGGAGGTGGTGGTGGGTGGATGGGAGGGGAGGGGGGTTAATGGGGAGGAGGGGAGGGGCAGGTGGAGAGGGGGGAGGTGGAGGAAAGGGAGGGGGGGTGATGGGGCAGGGAGAAAGTAGGGGAGGAGGCGACGGCGGCGGTGGTGGTGGTGATGGTGGACGTGGTGGTGGTGATGGTGGTGGGAGGGTGTGGATGGTGGGGGAGAGAGAAGGGAGTAAGGGGGAGGCGGCGGTGGTGGCTACGGAGGAAGGCATCGCACCGTGCGCCTCAACTCCGATGAGGAGATGTCGGAGCGACGTCCGAAATCCTCGGGTTCTGGACGAGGTTGAGGAAGAGGGATGTGCAGTAAAGAGGTGACGGTGGTGGTGGTGGTGGGAGTGGAGTGACTACCTGTGCCTCGTTCACTCTGTCAGCTCTCGGTCCCAAGGTCAGTGTGGAATGATGATGATGATGATGATCACAATCGTCATGGTGATCAACGTCGTCGTCATCATGACGATTGCGATGATGAAGAGCAGACCAAGTGGTTTGGAGTGCATGATAGATGAGGAGCGGTGGCGCAGTGGTTGGCGCACTGCGCTATGAACCCGCCGACCCGAGTTCGATTCTCGCTCACGGCCAACACCAGTGGCGAATATCGGATCCGATTCTGGTCTTCCCCTGGGTCGATTCGCCCTTAAATAAGCACCCGGTGCGGTGCGTAAACGTCAGCATTGGGGAGACAAAGGCGGTCGTGCGTGGTGCTGGCCATAATCACTCTTGTGTGGTGTCGTTCCGGCTTTCATAGGAGCTCGCTAACAGCACTTGCTCCAACAGTCTGTTGAGGCTATAGGGGGGATCTTTGCCTTTCTCTACGTGTTCCCGTGTGCGTGTCTGTGCGCGCCCGTGTGTGTGTGTGTGTAGGCTGCTGGCACAATGGACCGCGTACAATCAGGTAAGATTAATGCCGCAACCCGCACTGACCAGCGTGGTGAAGTATGGTCAAACAACCCCAATGGGGGACGGGGGGGAGGGTTTAAAAAAATCACTGTACAATAATAATAATCGTTGTTGTTGTTGTTGTTACAATAGCATGTACGCTTTGAAATGCACTCACACACACGGGCTATATATAACGCAGCCATAATTATACATATCCGAGTATGTTTGTGAAGCTGCTGCTGCTGCTGCGGCTGCTGCTGTTGTGTTGAGAGTGATCCGTTGGCACCATGAACAGCACGCGCAACAGGACACGTCCGTCCGTAACAACACCGCGGGTCTGGCCCTCCAACACACACACACACACACATATATATACCATGCGACGTTTCGGGCAATCGCCCTTCGTGGCACGTACAGAAAAAGCGTGCACCGTATTGATCACGCGTCCACATGTACCGGCCGTTCGTCACTCCACTGCTGGATGAGGTGGAGGAGGGAGGGAGAGATCCGTGGTGCTGTTGTTGTCTCGAGACGGCGGTGCTGGGCAAATACATCGCCTCCAACTAAACACAACCCACGGCCAGCGCCTTACATTTTAAGTAGAAAAAAAAACATTCCTTCGGCGATAATTTGCTAATGCGTTTTGAATTAATACGGAGATATTAGCGTGACCTTTACAACGAGTGTTTTATAATATGTGTACTTAGCCGTAATATAGTGACGTGTGTGTGTGTATATATATACATCGGCGCTACCGGCATGCTGTGCATGTCGTGGTGGCGTGCAGGTCTGCACTTGTCAGCGAGCTCCTATTTAGGCGGGAAGGCGGTGTGGACCAGGAGCCCACGCCTGGCCGCCTTTGTATCCTCAGTGCTCACTTCAAGTGCATGCACATTCGTCACACTGATCTGCGTTAAACGCTGCATAAGTATACGGATGTATTTGTGCACACTCAAACTCCCCCTCCTCCGCGTGAATAACGTTCGTTAACGTTGTACGTGCGTTGAGAGTCGCGCTCAAGACATATGTAATTAGAAAATGCGCACGCGTGTACACGCACGCGCGTATTTATCTGATAAGGCGAGACGGGGGGCAGATACCCGAGTTCGATTCCCGCTCGCGGCCAACACCGGTGACAATTATCCGAACCGGTCCTGGGCCTCCCCTAGGTCGACTCAGCCTCAATATAATACCCGGTGCGGTGTGTAAACATCGCCGCAGGGGAGACAAAGGCGGTTCGGCGTGGTGTTGGCCACTCACCCATTCGTGCTGATCTTAAATAGGTGCTCGCTAATTGCACTTGCCCCAACAGCCTGTTAGAGGCTATACGGGGCATCTTTATCTCTGTGTCGATAACGTTAACGTGGAAGCTGGCATATTGAAACTTAGCGTGTAACTATCACTGATTAAATCTATGTTGTTATTTTAATTAAACTTCACTTGAATGTAAAATACATAATAATAATAAGGCTCGCAACCCGAAACGTTAGCAGTGTAAAGTCGCCGCCACACCAACAATTCACAATGCAGTGCCATGCTCAATCCACTGCTGGTTATGGGATGTTGGGCATTGCAATGGTTTGACCATACTTCACCACGTCGCAGGCGTCAAACGCAGGCGGCGCGGTTTCGTCGGCGCAGTGCGCTAACCACTGCGCCACCGCTCCACCGCGTAGCCAACTAAATCACAGCCACGCGCCGTGCCAGTCGTGATGACCTACACGACCCTGCAAATATGTTTTCAGCGAGCACCTATTGAGGAGGTGGTGCGGACAGCAACCTCAACGCCCGACCGCTTTTGTATCCCCAGTGCTGACACAAACATGCAAAGACAAAGATCCCCCGAATAGCCTGTAAGAAACTGTTGGGGCAAGTGCTGTTAGCCAGGAACAGTACCTATGAAGGCCGACACGGCACACGAAGGGATGGGTGGCCAGCACCACGCTCGGTCGCCTTTGTCTTCCCAGTGGCGATGTTTACAAACCGCACCAGGTACTCATTTGAGGCTGAGTCGATCTAGAGGAAGCCCAGGACCGGATCAGATAATCGTCACCGGTGTTGGCCGTGAGCGGGAATCGAACCCAAGTCGCAAGGTTCATAGTGCAGTGTAGCGCTAACCGCTACACCACCGTTCCCCGACACGTACATACACACACACATACAGACAAACATACATACACACACACACATACACACACACATACACACACACAGACAAACATACAAAGACAAGGATCCCCCATATAGCCTTAACAGACTGTAGGGGCAAGTGCTGTTAGTGAGCACCTATGAAGGCCGGAACGGTACACAAGGGGGTGGGTGGCCAGCACCACGCCCGACCGCCTTTGTCTCCCTAGTGGCAATGTTTACACACCGCATCAGGTACTCATTAGAGGCTGAGTCGACCTAGGGGAGGCCCGGGACCGGTTCAGATAATCGTCACTGGTGTTGGCCGTGAGCGGGAATCGAACTCGTGTCGCCGGGTTCATAGCGCAGCGTAGCGCTAACCGCTACACCACCGCTCCCCGACACGTACATACACACACGCACACAGACAAACATACATACACACATACACCCACATACACACACATACACACACACACATACACACATACACACACATACACACACACATACACACACATACACACACACATACACACACATACACACACACACATATACAGACACATACACACACCGTACACATACACACACACATACACACACACATACACACACATACACACACACATACACACACATACACACACACATGCACACACATACACACACATACACACACACACATACACACACATACACACACCGTACACATACACACACTCCCACACACTCGTACACACCTGCTGAGGAACAGGATACCGCCAATACATAATTTAGGTCTTGCGTGTAGTACAATAGGACACACAGGTATATATATATTTATAAAACTGTATTCACTACACACACACACTGTAAACACGTAAACATTGCACAAAAGTCAAACTATCAACTTAAATCAATCGGCCATGATCAATCCACTGCTGTGAAAGGCTATTCGGGGCACCTTTGTCAGCCTGTGTATATTACACAATCGATCTCGAAGCGTGCAGTGCATACCGAGATGACATAACCACCGTGCCAACGCAATCACGTGGTGCGACGATGTCCACCCATTGTGTACACATCCACAGCGTACACAACATACACACAAACTCACGTACGTATATAGACAATAGTTAAATGTGTGCATCTATATTATTATGCTAAATATAAATCTCGTCGTTATTTTCGTTGGTTGTATAGTCCACTGTGGTGCATTGTCTGGAAATATAATGCACACATCCCATACAGAACCCTCATCCCATACAGAGCCCTCGTCTCATCCCATACAGAACCCTCGTCTCATCCCATACAGAATCCTCGTCTCATCCCAAACAGAGCCCTCGTCTCATCCCATATAGAACCCTCGTCTCATCCCATACAGAATCATCGTCTCATCCCATAAAGAAGCCTCAAGTCATCCATACAGAACCCCCGTCTCGTCCCATACAGAACCCTCGTCTCATCCCATACAGAACCCTCATCTCATACAGAAGCTCCGTCTCATCCCATACAGAACCCTCATCCCATACAGAACCCTCATTCCATACAGAACCCTCATCTCGTCCCATACAGAACTCTCGTCTCATCCCATACAGAACCCTAATCCCATACAGAACCCTCATCCCATACAGAACCCTCATCCCATACAGAACCCTTACCCCATACAGAACCGACGTCTCATCCCATACAAAACCCTCCTCTCATCCCATACAGAACCCTCATCCTATCCCATACAGAACCCTCGTCTCATCCCATACAAAACCCTCGTCTCATCCCATACAGAACCCTACTCTAATCTCATACAGAACCCTCTACACGCTAGAATGCCTGAGTTGGATTCAATGGGTAACAGCCAATTAGATGTAACACCCACAATAATCTATAATTACGTAATTATACTGCACAAACATTCCCAGAAGCGTGCCATCGCACTACACACATACGCACAGATCTCCTGTTTAATACAAAGACCTCGAGTCCGCAGACCGGAGTTCCATTCCCGCTCACGGCCAACATCAGTGGCGAATATCTGAACCGGCCCGAGGCCAGGGCCCGACCTTCCTGGCGCGTGTTGTAGACATCGCCACTGGGGGAGACAAAGGCGGCCGTGGGTCGTGTTTGCCTTCATAGGTGCCCGCTGACACCACTTGCCCCAGCAGCCCCCAACGTGGAAACCAACAAGGCTAAGAGCCCCCGTGTTGCCTACATTGACTGTTGGGGCAAGTGTTGTTGGCGAGCACCTATGAAATACGGTATGTACACAGAGCATAGATATATAAATAAAGATACCTCTTCAGACTCTTGAGACAAGACGCTGTTAGCGAGCATCTATGAAAGCTGATACGTATTCATACACGCAAAGACAAAGGCCCCCCTAATAGCCTCAACATATTTTTTGGGGCAAGTGCTTTTCGCGAGCAGCTATGAAGGCCGGCACAGTACACGAGGAGGTGGATGACCAGCAACACGCTCGACTGCCTTTGTCTCCCCAGTGGCGATGTTTACACAACTGCACCAGGTACTCGTTTGAGGCTGAGTCGACCTAGGGGAGTCCTCCCCATTGTTGCCTGTGAGCGGGAATCGAACTTGGATCGCCGGGTTTGTAGCGCAGCACGCTCACCACGACGCCATCGCCCTTCTTATACACACAAAGACAAAGGTATCCCCTGTAGCCTTAACAGACTCATGGGGCAAGTGCTCTGAGCGAGCACCTTTGAAAGCCTGCACGGCGCACGTGGGATGTGTAGGCAGAACCACGCCCGGACTTAAAGACAAAGATCCCCCGGTAGCCTTTAACAGACTGTCGGGGCAAGTGCTGTTAGCGAGCACCTCCGAAGGCCGTCACGGCACACGAGGGGGTGGGTGGCCAGCACCACGCGCGACCGCCTTTGTTTCCCCAGTGGCGATGTTTATACACCGGCACCAGGTACTCGTTTAAGGCTGAGTCGACCTCGGGGAGGCCCAGGACCGGGTCATCCAGCTACGACAAAACGTTGCGTGGAACAAAAGGTGGTGCTGTCGATCACGAATCGCGGGTGCCGATTCCTCGATTCGCTGTGCACCTGCGTCCCACGCCGGAGGTCTCCGTGTGTGCGCGTGTGTGTGTGGTCATGAGGCTGGCGAATGCCTCCCACCAATAATCATGAATTCCTACGGTCTTATGAGCTTGCCTTCGGGGCCCAAGCCAGCGGTAATTGAGTTCGTTTTGGGGTGCAGGTGAATGCTGAGAAGAAGCGGGGGGAAAGGGGGAAAAAAACACGCGCCGACTCTCAAAGAGGTTCACATATCCACCCGAGCCTTATCCAGCCTTTCAGCAAATAAAGCCACAAATATGTGGCTACAGGGTTCTACTTTTTTATGTTTCCGATTGAATTGTCCACGTCGCTCACAATCGGCGAGGTTGCGAGTTCCAATGCCAGTTAGGCTGGGGGCAGGGGGGGGGTGACTCAGCACCATCATCCTTCCTTGGGTCGGTAAATAGACTACTAATTTGTCGGGAAAGCAGCAGTGCCTGTCCTTTGAGCGAAACTCGCGGCGGTTGCTTGACCATACTTCCCCACGCCGGTCAGTCGACGGTCGGTAATGGGGTCAGCTGTGGCAGAGAATCCTACTTGGGCACGATTAGGTTCGCCAGGGTTCATAGGGCAATGCGCTTCCCAGTTGTGCACACACACACACACGGTACACACACACACGGTACACACACACACGGTACACACACACACGGTACACACACGGCACACACACACGGTACACACACACACACGGTACACACACACGGTACACACACACGGTACACACACACACGGTACACACACACACGGTACACACACACACGGTACACACACACACACAGATGCGTCGTGTAATGTTTCGCACTGTGTCGAGTGTGGATACTGCGGCCTCTGCCCAGACGTCTGGCCCACCATGGAATGGCAGTCCAAGAACCTTGGAGATTGGGGTCGGGGGGGGTGGTCGTACTGGGCTCCCTCGAGTGGAGGAGGCACCGTCCGCCAGCAGTGGCGTGCGCGAGCGGCCTTGTGACACGGTGGCGATGAGATGTTGACCCCTCGCCTGGTGTACAGGAAGTCCTCGGTTCGATCCCGACCCTGACGCCTTGTGTATTAAGAGTTTGCATCAGTTTACCGCGTAGGCTTTCGCGACCAATATTATTCATAATAAATGCTATTGGGTTAGATCGCGCAAGTATACATGTTTCGTAACCCGACACAGCCAATTAGTAAGGGGTTTGTTACGTAAACAAAACGCCAATTAGTTACTACTTCAGCCCTTCGGTGTGTTAGAGAGTAAATCCACGACATTCACAATTTGAGTAGTACGACGTTTCGCTGTAATTACATCCAGCATCATCGGGCGATTTGCCAGAATAGTGAAGCCATCCCCCTGCTTCGGGTCTTAAACATTGCACGTTCTCCCCGTGGTCGCGTCGATTTTTCGGATTTTCCCTCCACATTTAGAATCAACATCACGCGCGTTCACGGAGTATTTGGCTGCTAGAAATGTCACTTCATTGAGCTATACATTGTGAAAACCGGGTCGGTTCTGAAAAATATCTGTAGAGCTCAGTGGGCCTTGCCTCGTAAAATAAAACAGCAACAATTTCAGGGTTGTGCCTCTACATTTCACTTTTCTTCTGGTAAAAAAAATATTACATCGCGGGAGATGATGGTGGCTTGGATGAGGCTTTATCCAGCAGTGCATTGATTGTGGCAAATGATGATGATGATGATGAGAAAGTCAATATTTAAATATGAACTTTTCGGACTCGCCTCCTTATTGAGGCTCATCAGTAAGGCGTAGCCTTGAGATATTCGGACAAAATCATGGTCACGTAGAAGGGACATTTTCTTGCTGTGGATTTCACACCTGATGATGATTGCTTGTGTTGCAGTCGAAACGTCGTGAGAATTGTATTGTTTGATATTTTTATTATTTTATTATTTCCCTTCTACGTGACTTTACCGAAAGAACCAAGAATATGAATCCCTGCTGTCACGAAAGCTTTAAATAAAAAATGTAAAATCATGGTCGTCAATCCGACATCGGCTCGTTGTGCAGCTGCCAGTGATGATCACCACAAAGCGCGAAACCACCCCGTAAAGGGTTGTGATGATGTCCCTTAGCTGTGTCTGTTTGACGTGGTTGTTCTGTCTCTGACAGCCAGTCAAGGAAATCAACTCAAGAGACTGGATTCGCGTGTTGTTATTGGACGTTCCTTTTCGACTGATTTTTGGTGAAAACTCGCCAATGATTTCCATCATCATCACCACCACTAAAGACAAAGATCCCCAGCATAGTCTTAACAGACTGTTGTGGCAAGTGCTGTCAGCGAGCACCTATGAAGGCCGCCATGGTACACGAGGGTGCGGGTAGGCAGCACCACGCCCGGCCGCCTTTGTCTCCCCAGTGCCGATGTTTA